>NC_136898.1:927500-930000 GCF_949152265.1 Phoxinus phoxinus
TGACATCATGAACATATTTGCTTCATCTTGCAAGGAATGTGACATTCCTGATCTTTGTCCTTCCGGATGTCCGGACAGGAATGCCAGCGAATCACGGATGCCAGATCCACCGATCCGGGAAATATGGTTCAGAAATAAATAATTACCCACTAAAAGCTCCTCAGAAATGAGCTCAGCAATAGCTGGCATTCTCCGGCTGTGAGCTCGTCTACACCACAGGATAGTGGAGCTGCACATTAATAGTGTTTCTGTCAGCATGTGTTGAGTGCTTTATAATCACGTGCTGATTTTAGCAGGCGATATTAATACAATAGCGGTGTTGCATGTGGGCGTTATTTAATAAGCTGATCTTCACAGGGTCTGGAATTGGATCTAAACACTGAAGGCTTGTTTGGTGAGAACAGAAAGATCTGTACTTGTGATTCGTCACTGATGAACGGGAATTCTTTTGGGATCGGGATTTATCGGGATTGTTTCTAAAAGCGGCGGGAGTTGTGGCGTTTCTGCACGTGGAATGTAATTTTTGCAAAATTATTTCTAGTTCCCAACTTATATATTTTTTTATACAATGAATCTCATCCTTCTCTCGCATTTCAAAATGACCCGAAGCCATAAAATTATACTTTTTTTTTTATTGTCCAGAAAGCTTACTTTATTTCATTTTGATAATATTTTTTCTATTTTTTAATGCAATTATTTGGAGGTTTTTTTTTTTTTTTTACCTTTAAATTACTAGATTTGATCAATAAATAAATAATAAATAGCACATTCCTCACATTCTTTCAACTTAAATTCAAAATAACTCATGCATAACCCTTTTAATTCAGCTCTATATCTTACATTGTGTGTTTTTGTCGACCTCTTGTGGAAATAAATAATATAACATGATATTTCATGACTCTAGATGGGCTTATATCTCTATATGGAGCAAATGAGCTGTTCCTCTGGGTCCTAAAGTCAGTTAACTTCAGTGTGCATTCAGATACACATGTTGACATTATAAAATATTTATTTGGGTACATTTTTTGTTTGAATTTTGAGCATTTTTAGGTTTTCTATGTGTACTGAAGCATTCCTCGCATGCATTCCTAAGGGGGTCAAATTGACCCGAGAGTGGCGGATTTGTTACTTTTTAAACAAAAGTAAACAAGTTTTTGTTTTTGTTGTATATTCGTGGTTCGAGTGTGACTAAAGTCCTCGGGTCTCGGACCTCTCTGATGAACACTCAATTTTTAAAACTTGTCTAAAAATGAGTTTTGGGTCAAAATGACCCGAGCGAAGGCTGATTAATTAGTGGCTTTAATCACTAGTGTGAAAACAAACGTCAGTGTATCCCACATCCTTTGAAAGATTCCTCAAATCAAGCATGTTTTTATTTTACTAACCCAGATCCGGTACATGTGGAGTCTATTCTATATAAGAATAAATATATGAAAAAGAATAAATAACTATGATATATACCATGGTACTGAAATGTATGTCCTATAGTATTTGCATGATAAACCACGGCATTTTTCGAGATCTACCACAGCACATGACCTTAAAAAATATGGCAGTACCATAAAACCAGAGCATAAGTGTGGACGTCCCCTGGCATACGAAGAAATTACTATCACTGAAAATCCAGCTTTTAAAGGGTAACTCTCGCCAAAATCGAACCTAGGCTCTTTTTGTGAATCTACCCGAGTCAAACTTTCGTGTAAAAGCATAATTAGGATGGAAGCGCCACTTTTAAGTTTGACCGTATTTTCGTTTTCGGTCAAATTGCCGTTTGAATGGGAGTGCACGGGGCACTACTGTGATAGCATCAATATCGCTGTTTAAAACACTAATGCGGCTCGACACAACATGAAACTGTGCTGGAAGTGTCACCAGCGGCTCCACACATGAACTCCAGCATTGACTACATTGTTTGTGTTCACAGAGTTTACTAAAAAGAAAGATTTTGAACAACTCGCTGTGTTTCCGGTGGCTGGAATTTTGTCAGTCAAAAGTAGTCGATCTCCGAATGCAACATAATGAACTGATTCCATGTGAGGAAATGTCATGAACTTGTGATTCCAATGAAACGCATGATAACTTAGACACTTAGCTCATGGCAATATCTCATGGGAACAAGCTTTAGGAGCTTTCCATCTTTATACTCTCTTTATATGTTACGTTGCATTCGGAGATCGACTACTTTTGACTGACAAAATTCCAGCCACCGGAAACACAGCGAGTTGTTCAAAACCTTTCTTTTTAGTAAACTCTGTGTACACAAACAATGTAGTCAATGCTGGAGTTCATGTGTGGAGCCGCTGGTGACACTTCCAGCACAGTTTCATGTTGTGTCGAGCCGCATTAGTGTTTAAAACAGAGATTTTGATGCTATCACAGTAGTGCCCCGTGCACTCCCAATCAAAAGGCATTTTGACCGAAAACGAAAATACGGTCAATCTTAAAAGTGGCGTTTCCATCTTAATTATGCTTTTACACGAAAGTTTGACTCGGGTAGATT
>NC_136898.1:940000-1005000 GCF_949152265.1 Phoxinus phoxinus
ATCCGACTGCAATGGCGAAGGAGTCCCTAGTGGGGGGGAAAGTATACGTTACTGTATTGCTGAGTTAGTTGGGGACATTTAATGTAGTATTCAGCAATATTATTGATCTCCTGCATTGATCATTATATGAGAACTGAACTGAGCTGGACGATGGCATCACGGTTTTCTCCAGAGCGGCTATATATATATGAACTAAATTAATAACTTTTTTTAGGGCTGTCCGTTAAACGCGTTATTAACGGCGTTAACGCAAACCCATTTTAACGGCGTACATTTTTTTATCGCGAGATTAACGCCTAGCAAACTTTGTAGTTTTTTTCACATGCTTTTGCAACAACTAGTAACGTTATTAAAACTACAACACCACACCGGATCTAGCGAGACCAGACACAAAACAACAGGCGCCGCACACACTGGTTTGGGCTTGCGATGCGAACCGGCCAAAGAGTGGACTAGAAGCGCAGCGCCGCGTCAGGACAACTCGTATCGCACATCGCACGCGCACTTTCTCAGTTTATGGCCAGCAATAAAAACGCAGAATGGCGCCGCCGGTGTGTGTTCACTCATAGAGAATAATGTGTTCGGACTGTAAATACGAGGCGCTGCGCTTCTCGTCCGGTGTGCGAACCCCTTTAACGTTACGTTACGTTTTGAGTGGATGAATGATGAGCGCGAGACGCCGAAATGGAGGCCAATACGATTCTGAATGGAAAGTTTACTTTTAAAAAGTTGCCAAATGGTTCAATTGACAAGACCAAAGTGATCTGTGTGTTGTGTCGTTGTGAACTGAGCAATCATCGTCCAGTCTAAATACCACTTGATGGTCAAGCACACACACACACACACACCACTGATGCGTTTTTACGCCCACTCCTCAATATCAGTAACGTCACCTCGTCAGTATTTCTTTCACCCTTTTATTGGTGGACAGAGTTACATTGTGTGAGAGATTATTTGCTCCAAGTGAGAATGTTAGTGTGAAATTGAACACAGTATATGTTGTTTTCAATAAAAAACATTTGCACAAAGCAAGTCGATCCACTTTTCCATGTTGATAAGAGCATTAAAATGAGAAAAAATAATGTGACAAAAAGAAATCAAGAGACATTTAGAATAGATAAAAATATGTGATTAATTGTGATTAATCGTGAGTTTACTACGACATTAATGTGAATAATCGTGAGTTAACTATGACATTAATGTGATTAATCGTGAGTTAACTATGACATTAATGTGATTAATCGTGAGTTAACTATGACATTAATGTGATTAATCGTGAGTTAACTATGGCATTAATGTGATCAATCGAGAGTTAACTATGACATTAATGTGATTAATCGTGAGTTAACTACGGCATTAATGTGATTAATCGCGAGTTAACTATGACATTAATGTGATTAATCGCGAGTTAACTATGACATTAATGTGATTAATCGCGAGTTAACTATGACATTAATGTGATTAATCGCGAGTTAACTCTGACATTAATGCGATTAATCGCGAGTCAACTCTGACATTAATGTGATTAATCGCGAGTTAACTATGACATTAATGCGATTAATCGCGAGTTAACTATGACATTAATGTGATTAATCGCGATTAAAAATTCTATCGTTTGACAGCCCTAATAAATACACTTATGGTATATTGCTTGTATGTTTCGAAGACACTCGTAAATGTATTTGTAACACAAATAAAGTACACTGTAATATCACTATAAGCATATATTTAGTCCCTGCACAGGCATATACTTAAAGTATATTGAAGTTGTTCCAATTTAGCACACAAAAGTACAATTAAAGTTATGCTTTACTACAATTTAATTACAACTATAACATACTTGGTACAAAATTAGCGGTTTCAAAATAGCACACACTTGAAGTGTACTTAAGTTAGTCTGTCTGCAAGTATACTTACATGTTTTCTTCTCTCCAGGCGTCGGACACGCTGCGGGGGAGTTTCGGGAGCCGATGATATACGCCACGAGCGAGGTCGGGGAGGTTCTGATGATGGAGTTGAGGTCGAGTCCGAGTCCGTCCGAGAGCGGAGATAAAGACAGCGCTCTCTTCTTGCATCGGGACGAGAGACTCTGGTCCTCCGTGAAGAGGTAATGAGGGAGAGATGAGGGGTTGGAGAGGGATTCTGGCATGAGGGTCAGATCCGCTGGTTCTGATGTGTGTGTGAGACCCAGAGGCGGCAGAACCCGGTAGCCGTACGGCCAGTCCAGTTTCCCGCTGCGGATCGACTGGGTCTCGGCGAGGCTGAGGGTCGTGGAGGCTAAAGACTCTCTGGACAGCAAACACCTGCAATAGATCACCTCAATAATGTCATGCCAGATCTGTCATTTCAGTTTTATTTCTTATATTCTTTTTATTTGTTTTTAATTTAGTTTAAGTTTTTGTCTTTTTTCAGTTGAAGTCCCCATTGTGGTGTAAATCCAGCGTTTACTGTAGTTTATGTGTGTATGTGGTGTTATTAATCTGCTTTAACACACACTGCTTTAAGTTCATAAGTCGACAGCATTGCTGAGTATTTTCTGCTTAAAACTGCAGAGAACCAAAGACAGTCTCAAAAACACGGTTTGACATCGCTGGTGTTTCTGACGTCACACACTACCTTGACCAATCAGATCAACGTGTGATCGTCAACCAGTTGATCTCTGAGTGAGTGAGTGAGTGGGTGGAGGCGGGGCTCATTTGCATATTCATAGAACCGCGTATACTAAATGAGGCAAGGGTGTCGAGTTACATTCAAGATATTTTAAGGCATGAAGACATTTTTTTCACTGATAAAGAATGTTTAAATATGTAATTTTGGTGATCAAAGATGAGTTTTAAGGGATAAATAGGGGCTTTAATATTTTGAATTAGCTTTTATATTTTTTTTATGTTAATTTTAGTTACTTTTTTAGTGCTTTAAAAAGATGTTGCTATATATTTTTATTTTATTTTAAGTTTTTAGTTAATAATTTTAATGCTTCAACTTAAACTTATTTCAGTTTATTTCAGATTCAGAGATGAAAGTCAACATTTATCATTTTTATTTTTTTAAGATTTTTAACTTAATGTTTAGCTTTATTTCGATTAACACATGTTTTTAATAGTTTTAGTTAACAATAACCCTGATTGATTTCCTGTCCACGTGACTTTTGCAGTGCATTTCAGATTCAGAGAAAAAAGTCATGGAGAGTCAACATGAATGTGAGTAAATTATGATGTGCCAAGTTTGAATATGTAGAAGCATAAATTAGATTTGAGCTTTAGAGGGGAAAATAATGACTTGTATATTGATCTATTTGGCATATAGTGCAACACTCATAGATGGACATTAAATGGACAGATTTCCGGATATTTACCTGGCGTCAGTGAAGGGAACGGCGAGTGAATGAGGCGGGTTGTTTAGGGCTGAAGTTTGAGTGACAGATGGAGAAACCGGACCCAGACTGTGGACCAGCATGGCGTTGCTCGTCACCTGCAGGTTTGAACTGCCGTACGGCCCAAAAACATTTCTGTTCATCCCCAAAGACAAGTAACCTGAGAAAGAGCCATCAGACATTTATAATAACCCATGACTGAATGAAGATAATGCACGCTTGTGTTATATAACATCTTCTGTAAGAGTTCTGTAAAAGAGCGAAAAGTCCAGAAGTCATGTAATACTAAAGTTCAGCCTGTCTGATGGAAATCGTGCCATTAAAGAACAGGAAAAACTGGCAGTAAAAGACTCCAGCAGAGAACTAATAATCAAGCTGTGCGTTTCAGTCGATCACAGGCTTTCTGCCCTCCAGATATCCGGCTTCCTCAGGCAAGGCAAGCTTATTTATATTGCACATTTCATACACTGTGGCAAGTCAAAGTGCTTTACAGAAAGGAATTTAAATAATCACAAACAAATTAAAACAGTTATAAAATAAATTAAAAGAGTAAAAAGATGATACACTTCTCAGTGCATCATATTTTTCACAACTCCCAGTTTTACTCTGAGATTTTCCCATGCTGATTACACAGTGTGTGGAAGTAAAATAATGACAAATGTTTCTGAAACATAAAAGCGTGTTGAATTGCACTACTTGAAAAAATATGCACTGCATTGACCCTGCATGCATTTTAATGCATTGTATTTTTAGGGCTTGCATTTTTATGGGCTGAAATTCAACATGGTCGTATATATTTAAGCTGTGAATATTTCAATTCAAAACATTTCACACACGTTTTCATTTTTAAAAATTCAATAATCCATATTCTTCTTTCAGATTTCACTGAATATCCAAAAATATCCATTCTGTTTAAAAATACAACCTATAATATTCGACAGGCAAATTTTCGGTCCATTTTATTTCGCTTTACACATTCGCCTCCACAAATTCAGTGGTTCAAATTCGACAGAAAATTCAACATTTTGACATCCGGGAAAAAGTTGCCCAAAGTTGCAAGGGTAGTTTTCCCGATCACAGGCGATAGGGGGGTGCGAGACGACCACCATTCAACCCGAAAAAAGTAATATAACCATTCCAATGACTCCGAAGCTGTTCAGTTAATGTAAAAAAACCTGCATAGTTCACCTTTAAATATACAACCATGTTGAATTTCAGCCCATAAAAATGCAAGACCTAAAAATACAATGCATTAAAATGCAAGCAGGGTCAATGCAATGTATATTTGTTCAAGTATTGCAATTCAACACGCTTTTTTGTTTCAGAAACATTTGTCATTATGTTACTTCCATACACTGTGTCTGTGGTGTTATTTCGGCACCTAATAAATCTATTTGGACGATTTTCCCCTAAAATTGGACAGGAGGAGCTCTAGGACTCACGGGGTCACCTCGGGTCCACTAACCCATCAGACCAAACCCAAAAACCCATAAAGAACAATAATTGGTCTGTTCGGATGCGTATCCTGATTACTATCCAGATAACAAATACATGCTCTAAGACTGTTTCCATTTAAACGTTCCCATTTAGTTGTGATGTTCTGAAAATGTCCATTTTTTAGATTTTGGGCTATTTGTCTTCAATAACATGTCTTCTTTCAGACTTGTGGTGAAAAAAAGTCCAAAATACACATTTAGGTCTTTATTTTACTAACTTTGTCTATTTGCGTCTGTAGATTTCTCTGAAATTCAACAAAAGTTGTCGTTCTGAATCATCCCGCTGCTCCGCGATCTCTGTCTTCTTCCTTTAATCACACACACACACACCGCTGGAAAGCTCTCTCTCTTCTGTGCAATGCTGTCGGATCCAAATATGGTAATTTCCTTTTTATCAGCAACCAATCGTGAAAGTATAATGGGCATTTAACCCTAAAAGCGAAATCTCATTGGCTGATGTCAATTTCTGACACCGTGATTGGTTCAGATGCATCATGTGACGCGCTCTGACATTCAGATGTGTGTGTTTGGCTGTTTTTCTGCTCAGTTGAAGGCCATAAATGCTGTGTTTATAAGTTTTTATGTGATTTAGGTGGTTTGTATTGTTGTTGCTAATGATTTGATGAGATATTGTGTCAGTAAATAGTTGTTTCAACTAAAAAAGTATGAATTTTTACATTACAAATCTTTAAATGCCTTTTTTTCAAAATGAGTTTTTTGTCATTCTCCAGTGACACATCTCAGCCGATGTACACCAAACTCTCCAGTTACACACTTAGCAGTATTCTGAAGATATGTTCAGAGAGATTTGTTAATAAATCATTCCTGGGCTGATTTATGTGACATTTTAATATAAAAAAATATGGCAAAAATCGATTTTTTAAGGCTATGGACAGTATACTTAGATTTCCTAGGTAATGAAAGCATATATCCTGAAATCCCTCTGAACATCTTTTTTCATCTTGTGTGTAATCAAAATGAAAAAAGAATTTTGCACCTGGCTTTATCATATGTTCAGATCTATCTACCGAAAATACATGCAAAATTGCGCATATTTAATGAGATAATGCCTAATTTGCATAATTAAACATACAAATTTCAAAAACTTGTAATACATTTTTTTTATGAACTTGTGTAAGTAATCAACTGAGGAAGTTTCATGGTGATATCTATTATTTTAAAATGTTACCCTATTCACCTGTAGTGTCTCGCCTTAAAGTGAACATTCCATTCTTCACACATTATGGAAATGTTACATTTGAATGTTCTCTGAACATTCCGAAACAAATTGTTACATTTAAAAAACGTCATCCAACTAAATGTTTCAGGTAAAAACTTTCCATGAATAACGTATAAATTATGCGTTTTGAGAACATTATTGCAGACCAGATAACGTAGAACGAACGTTCTATTAACGTTACTGGAACAACGTTTGTTCATAACTTTGCCTTTTGAGAATATTTCCTTGTTACTGCTTATTCAACCTTTGCGGAAGAAACGGTTTTATTGATTTCCTGTTGTAGATTAGAAGCAACTTCACCAGAATGTCTTAAGTTTGCAAATTACACATAAAGAATGCAGATATTTAATAAAGAACCATAAAAAAAACATAAAGATGGCCTCTGTTGTCTTTTCATGCTTAGCAAATTTATATATTGAGTTGAATATTGCAAAATTGTGCATGAAAGTCGTCATTAAAGGGAAGTTGTGCTTCAACAACAATACTGGGTTACAAATCACGAATCAATACGTAATTTTCAGCTATCAATTATTTTTGTACAGCAAACTCAACATTTAATTTAAACTATGAACATTTTTTATAATTATTTACTGGCGCTTTTTGTGATATTTCCGCTCTCTATCAAACAGAAACACATGAATAGTCATGGAATTCCTATAAGCCAGAGGAGCGTTTCTGCTCTGTTAAGTCCTAACGAGTTTCTCTCTCTGCTTTGGCTCATTTAGGTATTCTGCTCGGTTAATCATCACAAATATGAGAGCGAGGGTTTGGGGAAGAAGTCGTGGTCGGAGCTGCTGGACGGTATTGAAATGATATATATATATATATACCAGTATGTAAATCTGTGTTTTTGGGGGAGGACGAGACCAGATGAGTCACTATATTTCAATAAAACAAGGCAGGTTTATGATTATGACAATATCAATAACGGCTCACATCAACTAAATCAAAATTTAACCAAAATTACACTATTGTCTTCTGTAGAGCTGTTTATAGCAGAATCTGAATTTCTTTCATAATTGATGATATTGAAACAATTTTTTTCTTGTTTATTACTGTGAAGCTGCTTTGAAACGATCTGTACTGTATAAAGCGCTTCAGAAATAAACATGAAAATGTTAGGGATGCACGATATATCGGCCACCATATCGGTCTCGGCCGATATATGTTCATTTTTAATATTATCGGCCTGATAAGAAAATTTGGGCGATATATTAAAACCGATAAATAATGTATTATTTCCTTCAGCTGAGACTCTTCAGATGATGATTCTGAACTGCTTGAAATATGATTGAAATCGCTTCAAAAAAGGAAAATGCAGTTCAGTGCAACATGTCTGTCATATCGGCTTCATAACATTATCATGAGAACATCATAATTGTGTGTTTGGGACGTGGATTTTAATGGTGAGACTTTTGTTTTTGTAATCAGGCTCTCAAAAATTATATAAAATTGGATTTAGATTTATCGGCCGATATATCGGTTATCGGCTTTCAAATATAAAGAAGTATTTGGCCAAAATTTTCAGCATTTTTCAATTTTCATAACACAAAATGTGTTTTAACTCACTTTTCTTCATGATTTTACCAAAGATTAATTGATTTAATGGTGAAATTGTGTCTATATCGGGCATTGATGATGTCGGCAGGAGGAAAGTCATTTCAAAGCACAACAGAAGTGTAAGTTAAGAAAGTAAATGGGTTTAATGTTGAGTTTATTAACCTGTACTATATACACAGGACTGATTAAGTTCAATTCAAGTCCACTTGTGATGAAATACCTGTTATCTGACAGTGTGAGAGGAAATGAAGGCTGGAAGTGCTATTTAAATGTGAGTGGATGTTGGATTGTCCCTTATCTAATTCAAAGCATCATGTCTGGTGTTGTGGCTCAGTGGGCTGAGCAGGGATGGAGATACGGCCTATTTCATCCTCACTGCGGACGTGGCCCTCTTACATTATGAACAGCGCCTGCACTTTCATGTGGAAGCTCATTTCTGCCACAGATTAACCAAATAAAAGGTGGTAAGAAATAAAAAAGGTAATTGTGACTTTTTCCCTCACAATTCTGACTTTTTTCCTCACAATTTAGACCTTTTTTCCACACAATTTAGACCTTTTTTCCACACAATTCCAAGAAAAAAATCATAATTGTGATATATATAAAAATAAAAATAAAGCTTTTTTATTTTTTATTCCATGGCAGAAAAAAACCCCGGAATTTGTAGATGTAAACTCAGATGTAATCTCTCAATTAAAAGTTTAAAACAACTACGAGATATAAACTTGCACATACAGGTGAAACTCGAAAAATTATAATATCGTGCAAAAGTTCATTTATTTCAGTAATTCAACTTAAAAGGTGAAACTAATATACTATATAGACAAAGTGAGATATTTCAAGCCTTTATTTGTTATAATTTTGATGATTATGGCTTACAGCTTATGAAAACCTTTTCACAATATTCTAATTTTGAATTTGGGGTTTCCATAATCTGTAAGCCATAATCATCACAATTATAACAAATAAAGGCTTGAAATATCTCACTTTGCATGTAATAAGTCTATATAATATATTAGTTTCACCTTTTAAGTTGAATTACTGAAATAAATGAACTTTTGCACGATATACATTTTTTTCGAGTTTCACCTGTATGAGAAAAAAAAACTAAATTGTGAGGTAAAAAGTCAAAATTACCTTTTTAGGCCGGATGTAATCTTGCAAATGCAAGAAAATTTGGTCGTAATTACCTTTATTTTTTTCATTCCATGGTAGGAAAAAAAAGATGGAGAAACGTAAACTCAGAATTCTGAGATGTAAACTCGCAATTATGAGGAAAAAGTCTGAATTATGAAATAAAAAGTAAACAAGTTTCCATACTTTCAAAGCCATTGAAAACGCCAGGATATTCTGTCACAGCAAATTCTATGCCTTTAAACCTGAGGTGTTTATTCTTGATTTTTCTTACCGTTGTCCGTGCAGCTGGGTCGAACAGATTGTTTGGAAGAGGATGCTGGGACTGGGAGTGAAAGCGACGGAGCTTGATGACGTGACGGCTGTGGAAAGCCCAACTTCCCATTGATCAGCACCTGCCGGCGGAGACTGAGGGCCGAGCTTCCCGAGGTGGAGTCGGGATGGAGGGATGGGGAAGACGAGTGACCCGTGTGGATCCTCAGCTGAGGTACCTGAGCCATACTGCAGGGGGAAACCATCAGATTACAGCCTTTCCCGTTCATGTCCGTCACTGCTCCGATGGGGCGACACAAAACATCATCTTCAGATTTATATGTCAGTCACCTGATGAACAAGAAGACAGATTTCCATAGGTCATGCTTTGCCGCAAGACAGCAAATGTGAATTTTCTGTCATCTTTGCTGGACTGTGATGTTAAGTAACATATTTTAGCAACTGTGTAAAAGTGAATCGCACATAACACGCACAATACTGGTATAAACATCAATATCTTTTGATACAATATGCGTCACATGACTAAACTTACATCATCGTTTTTAAATACCTCCATTTTGACAGTCCACACTACAACGTGAAAACGGCGTTTTCACATTTATCCACTTTGGAGAGCGTTTTCAAAAAGCTTCGTTTTCATTAATAAAAACGCTGTCTCGGTGTGAGCGGAAGGCCAAAACTGAGAGAAAAAGTTGCGTTTTCAAAACGAAACCGTATTAGTGTGGACAAGGCATAAATTAACCACTTTTACATTGTTCAAATTATATTACATTAGTCATTCTTAAAGTTCAGATCAGGTACACAGAATTTTTTTTTGGCGTAGAAACAATTTTACCTCAGAAATTGCTGGAAATTTTACAGTACATTACAAAAAAACTACAAGTAGGCCAACACAAGTAGAACAACAGTATTTTCTTGTAAAACGTTTTTCAATAACCTGTTTTATTCACAATATTTTTTACAGTGTAGGAGGAATAGTTAACTAACACTAACTTTACCACAGAAGGTCCAAATATACCATGGTATGATACCATCATTGTAAGGGAATTACGTGAACTACAGCAAAGTTACAAGTGACTAGTTTGATAGTAAGTAGGGCTAGTCATTGTTTTGATGCTCAGGATGAACTAAACAGCATCAAAAAATATTTGCAAAAATTATATGAGTATTTTTAATGTTAACAGTGAGACAACAGGCCTTTTCACATTCAGTATTTCTCAGAAGCGGAAGTCGTCATAGTTGGGTAAACTTCTATCGTGGTGAATGAGACTACATAAAATCTTTTTTTTGTGTATCCATTTGCTCACATAGTAAAAGAAAAACTCAATAATAGTGTTTCACAACTTTCAAAAAGAGGGAAAAAATAGAGAGATTGATAATTGCAGTCAGATGTCAACTTTAACTTTACTGTCACTCACACAGCGTATTAGAAACACCCTCACAACAGTGTTAAATGGTTAGTATAATACAATGTAATATAATACAATGTATAATGTTATGAATGTACTTTTTGTAATTTATTAATATATAAAAAACTGCAGGATTTTCGATGTTGATGACAGTTAAAAATCTTTATCAGTCTGTGAAAAGGGTCCATTGAAGATTTCGGTTTACAAGTCGGTTTGGAATAAATGTTATTAGCCTACATTATTACGATTAATTTTCTAACATTGTTAGAAATATTCTAATAAAATAATGTAGCCTAAAATAAACGCATTTTGATGACAAACCGAAATCGCGCTTTCACGATATCATCCAAAGTCATCAAAAGTTCAACCGTCTCTCTTCGCGCGCAAAATAATTTGAAATGTAGGCTATAATTTACCTAGTTTAATTTTAAATTAAAATGAGATCGACACACTCTACAGTAGTTGATGAAACACGTCAGTTTAGCGTGTCCTAACTCCCACTGTGTTGGTAAACTCACCTGTTAAACTAAAGTCTCCTCATGACACCTTTATGGAATAAACCAGTTCAGTCGGTCTTCTGCCGCGGTGGTGACGTCATCATCGATCGGGATCGATCTCGGTGAGTTTCAGCAGAGTTTTAGCGTGTTTAAAGTGTGTTTATGTTCAGTGAATGTCATGAGTGAGTGTGATTGTGAGCTGCTGCTGCCGCTGTTGTGTGTGGGTTGGTGATGGTTGTCATGGGCGGGTAGATCAGACTCATTTTGCCCTTTTGCCCCACACAAAACCTCCATGTGAATGTTTGGTATCATTACATCATCATGGCACGCTTTTTAAACACCATATTTGGATTCGTTTGCGATCCACTCGTGTTATTTATGAGCAATAATTAAACAAGTGTTTGTCTACTGTAACTTGTTTAACAACTTTCGGGAAGATTTTGCATTATGCATTTTTATATTCATGCCATGCATAATACTTAAAATAGGATGCATAACTGATTTGAACGATAGTTGTTCTCATTTGATGTCTAGTTTCTATTAGTTTTGTAATGCATCTCACATGTGACCTTGTGTTTGTCTTTTGGCTTGAATGTAAATGCTTCTAGTAACATGTATTTGAATAAAGCACAAACATGAATTGGTAACACTTTACAATAAATCCTCATTAGTGCATTAGACAATATTGAGCAATATTTTCTAAAACATCTCTTTGCTAATGTTACATACATAGTGACAATATAATGTTAGTTCACAGTGCATTAAATAGCCTATAGCCAAATGCATCAAAAGTTGTATGCTAACATTAGCAAATGCTGTGAACAACATTAACTAAGATTGAATAATGCTGTAGATTAGAAGTATTGTTCATTGTTAGTTCATGTTAACCTAATTGTAAAGTGTTATCGAGTCACCCAGAGTTTTGATGTTCTTCAATGACCAATTCTTAAACTTTTTTATCTGTTCCCCCAAATCCACCAAATCCCCCCAAAACCACCCATCTGGTCTGATGTGGTTTTGCTCTGATACCTGTGTGTTTCCGGTCCAGTCTGATGTGGTTTTGCTCTGATACCTGTGTGTTTCAGGTCCAGTCTGATGTGGTTTTGCACTGATACCTGTGTGTTTCCGGTCCAGTCTGATGTGGTTTTGCTGTGATACCTGTGTGTTTCCGGTCCAGTCTGATGTGGTTTTGCTCTGATACCTGTGTTTCCGGTCCAGTCTGATGTGGTTTTGCTCTGATACCTGTGTGTTTCAGGTCCAGTCTGATGTGGTTTTGCACTGATACCTGTGTGTTTCAGGTCCAGTCTGATGTGGTTTTGCTCTGATACCTGTGTGTTTCAGGTCCAGTCTGATGTGGTTTTGCACTGATACCTGTGTGTTTCAGGTCCAGTCTGATGTGGTTTTGCTCTGATACCTGTGTTTCCGGTCCAGTCTGATGTGGTTTTGCTCTGATACCTGTGTTTCCGGTCCAGACTGATGTGGTTTTGCTCTGATACCTGTGTGTATCCGGTCCAGTCTGATGTGGTTTTGCACTGATACCTGTGTGTTTCAGGTCCAGTCTGATGTGGTTTTGCTCTGATACCTGTGTGTTTCAGGTCCAGTCTGATGTGGTTTTGCTCTGATACCTGTGTGTTTTCAGTCCAGTCTGATGTGGTTTTGCTCTGATACCTTTGTTTCCGGTACATTCTGATGTGGTTTTGCACTGATACCTGTGTGTTTCCGGTCCAGTCTGATGTGGTTTTGCTCTGATACCTGTGTTTCCGGTCCAGTCTGATGTGGTTTTGCTCTGATACCTGTGTTTCAGGTCCAGTCTGATGTGGTTTTGCTCTGATACCTGTGTGTTTCCGGTCCAGTCTGATGTGGTTTTGCTCTGATACCTGTGTTTCCGGTCCAGTCTGATGTGGTTTTGCTCTGATACCTGTGTTTCCGGTCCAGTCTGATGTGGTTTTGCACTGATACCTGTGTGTTTCAGGTCCAGTCTGATGTGGTTTTGCACTGATACCTGTGTGTTTCCGGTCCAGTCTGATGTGGTTTTGCTGTGATACCTGTGTGTTTCCGGTCCAGTCTGATGTGGTTTTGCTCTGATACCTGTGTTTCCGGTCCAGTCTGATGTGGTTTTGCTCTGATACCTGTGTGTTTCAGGTCCAGTCTGATGTGGTTTTGCACTGATACCTGTGTGTTTCAGGTCCAGTCTGATGTGGTTTTGCTCTGATACCTGTGTGTTTCAGGTCCAGTCTGATGTGGTTTTGCACTGATACCTGTGTGTTTCAGGTCCAGTCTGATGTGGTTTTGCTCTGATACCTGTGTTTCCGGTCCAGTCTGATGTGGTTTTGCTCTGATACCTGTGTTTCCGGTCCAGACTGATGTGGTTTTGCTCTGATACCTGTGTGTATCCGGTCCAGTCTGATGTGGTTTTGCACTGATACCTGTGTGTTTCAGGTCCAGTCTGATGTGGTTTTGCTCTGATACCTGTGTGTTTCAGGTCCAGTCTGATGTGGTTTTGCTCTGATACCTGTGTGTTTTCAGTCCAGTCTGATGTGGTTTTGCTCTGATACCTTTGTTTCCGGTACATTCTGATGTGGTTTTGCACTGATACCTGTGTGTTTCCGGTCCAGTCTGATGTGGTTTTGCTCTGATACCTGTGTTTCCGGTCCAGTCTGATGTGGTTTTGCTCTGATACCTGTGTTTCAGGTCCAGTCTGATGTGGTTTTGCTCTGATACCTGTGTGTTTCCGGTCCAGTCTGATGTGGTTTTGCTCTGATACCTGTGTTTCCGGTCCAGACTGATGTGGTTTTGCACTGATACCTGTGTGTATCCGGTCCAGTCTGATGTGGTTTTGCACTGATACCTGTGTGTATCCGGTCCAGTCTGATGTGGTTTTGCACTGATACCTGTGTGTTTCCGGTCCAGTCTGATGTGGTTTTGCTCTGATACCTGTGTGTTTTCAGTCCAGTCTGATGTGGTTTTGCACTGATACGTGTGTTTCCGGTCCAGTCTGATGTGGTTTTGCTCTGATACCTGTGTTTTCGCTCCAGTCTGATGTGGTTTTGCTCTCATACCTGTGTGTATCCGGTCCAGTCTGATGTGGTTTTGCTCTGATACCTGTGTGTATCCGGTCCAGTCTGATGTGGTTTTGCTCTGATACCTGTGTGTATCCGGTCCAGTCTGATGTGGTTTTGCTCTGATACCTGTGTGTTTCTGGTCCAGACTCATTGTGCTGCACTTTCACTGGCACTTTGAGTGTTTGCTCAGTGAGTTCTGCTGCTTGTTCTCATGGCAACATGGTTGTTTATTCTACAGGAGACTTGAGCGAACGCAACGTCTAATAAGAGCGCTGTATTATTACATGATTCAAATGGAGATGCTGTTGTCTGGGTGTATTGAGGCCGGTCTCTGTGTGTTCAGGGTGACCAAACGTGAATTAAATGCTGGCCTCTAGTGGAAATCACAGGGCAGAAGTGACTGTACGATGTGAAAAACGTGTTTACAGGCCTGGATTCGCTCACTTCATTCATTATATTCTAATTAGGGGTTTGAGTTTTGCTCTATAATAATCTGTTCACACTAATGCAGAGCTGAGACTGTCAAACAGTCATTAGGTGCAACTAAACTTTTGAAAGGGTTTGATTACAAACCCATTATGGGCCGATACCAGTGTTAACTAAATCTATTCTATTGAAATGGAAGTTTTTCATTAATTGAAATAAAGCTGAAATAAAACAAAATTAGTAATGCAGATAATACAATACAAATGAGTAATGCAATAATGTTTTTATTTTAAATTATTAAAACTGAAATAAAAATAGAAATATAAAATGGCAAAAGCACAAAGCAAAATGACTAAATATTTAACTAAAATTAAAATATATACTAAAATGCCAAAATTAACATATACTAAAATGACACTGGCCTTAATTTAATGATTAAATGATCACTTATTTGCTATAATAATACTTTACGAAATTCACCCAAAAAAAAACTTCTCTTTCATTTCTTTTGGTGGCTGCAAATATTGAACTAAATTATTTTCAAAATTATCAATGCCATGTGTATTGCATTGCATTATTTAATAATTACAATGCTGATATATTTTTAATTGCACTTTGTAGCCAAAATGTTTCAATGTTCAGTTGCAAAAGGTTTATTCACAGATCTGAAACAAACTACTGTTAAAAATAAGGGATTTTACAGTGAAGAATCAGTTCTTAAAATAATAATTTTATCTTAGTGTGAAGAACATTTTAAAATGTTATATGTTCAAATATAATCTGATTCTGATATCTTCTCAAGCCTGTGATCTGCTGGAGACGCGGTTGGAGTTTCTCCAGCAGAGGGCAGTGGAAGAACAGACAATACAATATTTTCATCTGAATTCATTTCCATATTAAAAAAGAAGCATCAAATCACCTTGTCAATCTGTGTGTGCTTCATGAGAAAGGAGTTTTGTAATAGCACACATGTTGAGCTGTATCTTTCAGCGTATGACCCGTTATATGATTAATGTCAAGCTCTGCTAGACTCATCTGAGAGCGGGAATTATTCCTGTCATCATTTACATTAAGGCATTCAGTATTCAAACACAATGGGTGTTTATGGAGAGCCCGAATGCAAATGTTCATGAAAACCCTTACTCAATAAGTCACAGACATACAGACGAAGGTGCTTCGCATTGACCTCTCAGATCATGTGCTGCATCTAAAGGTTTCTTCATGAATATAATGCTCAGACACCGAGAGAATCTCTCCTGTGATTAATCGAGAGCACGGCACCCGCTTTAAAGGCTCCGAGAACTAATTTCTGCCGGATAATGTCACACACAGTGTGAATGTCACGGACCGAAGGCCCGTTCACACGAGAACCAAAGTGATTTCATCATTGCATTGTTTAATGGATTTAGTTTGAACTCTTTCTCTGGCAATTTTCCATCATTTATGACGCAACACTTCCCCGCCACTAACGGAAAATTCAAATTATAATATTATAGCCATTATAATGATGATATATAATTGCATTTTTAATTGCATTATTTATCCATTATAATGCTCCAATGGTTAGCACTGTTCGCAATTGCAAAATACTACCTTTAGTGGTTGCAAACGTTAGCTGATTCTGAATCATTAAAAAAAAATGACCAAATATCGGCCTAAACAATATCAGTCTATCGCTAAATTAATAACTTGAGTTGAACAGATACACAAGAAGATGAAAAGCCATTAAAGTCCCATGCATTGCACTCGTACTGTATTTCAGTGAGAAACTCATTAGGCAGAGATGTTGTTTTCAGTTTGAGTAATTCTCAGGACTAACATTCCCTTCTGTTATGTTGTGACTTATAAAGACTATTGGACAGACCAGCCATGAACCCATCCTTCAGACTATCTAGAAACTTGAGGATACGAGAGCACTTAAAGGTGCAGTGAGCGATTTCTGAGAAACGCTGTTAAAAGTGGATCCGAACGCCAAAACACACTTGTAGCCAATCAGCAGTAAGGGGCGTGTTTGTGAATTAGGGGGCGGAGCTTTTAAGATAGGGGTGTGGTCCTCTTGGGTAGGGGAGTGTTTGTTTTGGTGAGCACTGCACCTTTAATGACATTAAAAAGCAAATAAGTTCATATTATTTGTCATTTGCACAGCTTATTGAAATGCTCATGACATGGATCAGGTCACAATACAAACAGTGCAGGACAACAACATACATATACAGACAGACAGACAAATAGAATAAATAAACAATAGACTAAGCAATGTATTCAAGAGATGAAGTGGTTAAAAGTAATGATAATATAATGTCATAATGAATACAGTGTTGTGTTAGGCATGTAGAGTTATTTTTTTGTAAATATGTCTAGTTTTATTACATTTTAGTTTTATTTAGAAATATTGCCTTGGTAATATTTGAAATATTTGTATTTTATAAAAAACATTTTATTTCAAATAATGAAAATATTTTTTAATGGTTTTAGTTTTAGTTATTTTGTGTTTTTTATTTATATTTTTGGTAAGTAGGGCTATGTCTAATTGTCTGTGTAGTTTTTATTAAGTTTTAGTTTAAACAAAAACGAGAAATGTTGCCTTGGAACTGGCTGAAATAAAATACGTTTTTTTTTTTTTTTCAGGTAATGTTTATTTAATTTCAAGTAATGATTTTTTAAAATGGTTTTAGTTTTAGTTAACAATAATAACCCTGAAATAGCTAAAAGGAAATATATTTTTTATATTCTCTAATCATATTTTTGTTGATGTTAAAGCTGCGCATCTAGTCAGACTTTACAGTATTTTATCTGTCATTTGGAAATGTGTCTAACACAAATGCTTTATATAGGTGTTCTTGTGACCTTAGAAAGATACTGTGACCCTCAGAAATTGTATCATGTGACTAAAAGGCCACAGAGAGACACATACGGATCTGAAAGATCATGAAATCTGCCTTCATTCTGCTTATTTTTCATCCTAAAACGTGTCATGAAGGCAACTGGAGCTGCTATTTTGAGTTATTTATGGTTATTTGATTCTGAGGAGCATGGCGATTGATCAAAGTATATGATTTGATTTCGTTTTGTTTGCTTTTTATTGTGGCGGAGAGAGCGGAGAATCGACCCTGGAAAACTGTGTTTGCGAGCGCCGTCTTTGCTCAAAACTCGCATTAAACATCCTATGAAATTCACCGTGTCAACATAGTTCTTCAAAATCCAATAAAATATGTCAGCACAGTTTTCATGAACCCAATAAAGTGTAATTTTGAAGCAGGCAGATGTGTGTGTGTGTGTGTGTTCTTTCAGGTCCTCTCCTGCAACTCCAGGGTTATTACTCATGTTTTCCTAATTAAAAGCATTGAAAGCAACACTGTTAACGACTGACCGCTTGAGTCTGTGATGTTAAACAGCTGTTGTTGGCTTATGTGATAAACTTCTGTTTGTGAGGTGTCATACACGTAATCATCATCATCATCATACTGCAAAAAATCATTCTAAACATTCTTAAATCAAAATACTTTTACAAGTGACTGACGATATTAAGTCTTGTTTTCTGAAAAAATAATAATTTGAGTTTGTGCTTAAAACAAGAACAAATATCTGCCAGTGAGGTCAGACAAATCCATTTATTAAAAAATAATAATTTGGAAAAATTGTGGAATATTGGCTCAATAAATTACTTCCAAAAAATTATCCCCATACAAAAAAATACATTAGGCTACTAATCATAGATTAAGGTCTTCGCTTAAAATTAAAAACATTATATTCACCGAATATATTTAATTGTTCTCTGTCAATCTATCAAGTCGAAAGTGAAAAATCTGTGTTGGATGAACGCATAAAGGGCGCCTGAGGAAAACCGTTGATATGTTGAATTCAAATGCGAATGGGCGGGAAAGCGAACAGAGCCGAACCTGAGCCTAACCCGCCGGTGCTGAAGACCGAAACAAACATTCCCAAGAGAAGATATTCATCGTCACAAGTTTCAAGACGTTATGTGAGTATGAGCACTGCGATTATAAAATTTAAAAGGCATTTTGTAGAATCGCGAGTTCGATTAATTGGTTTCATGGTCGTGTTTTCCCGGATACCACATAACGTTAACTTAACTATCTAATGGTAGCCAAATACTGGTTTGATCGACTTCTGATATGTAGGCTAATTTGTTGATGTGTGCGCGATCGCTGAACATGTCGTTAGATTGCAGATGGTGTCGGCCTCCTCTTTCGGGGCTTATTGCCTTTTATTACCAAACACTTAAAGCTCGTGAATTTCTTATCCATTTTTTAATCTCTCGCGTGAGTAACTTTAAGCAGTCCTGATAGCTGGATATATTTACATACCAAGAAATAAATAACATTTCAACATTTACATGTTTTTTGTAAGCTTTGTATTTCTAATTGTGTATTGTTTTCCTCGTATATATTTTATTGTGTAAAGTGCCTTGAGAAGCTGCTTTTAAATGTGCTATATAAAATAAAGTTTATTATTATCGACTGACACAAGTATCATCCTTATTATATAGCTAATTAAGTAACTTCTGTTCTGTCACTTGCCAGATGTGATGCAGGGTAGCTTTGTCATTTAATGTTAGTTTGTATTTTTGTTTGCTGGTTTTTGCAGTGCCACTTTTGAAAGTTTTCTTCACCACATCAAAACGTCTTGAATTATGACTTCCAGCAGGGTTCGTTTTTTTCTTTGGCTTAACATATTTGATCACATGTTAAAGTCCCCCTGTGGTGAAAATCCAGCTTTTAATGTTGTTTATGTGTCTACGTGGTGTTATTAATCTGCTTTAAAGGAGAACTCCGGTCAATTTTAACATTGAGCTCAATTTTTAGTAAATTTGGAGTGCTGTCAATACAGAGAACAACGACAAAAATCGGTGTTGCCTACACTGTGTTATCCTCTTTTTAAAATTTGCACCCTATTGACTTGAATGGGGCATGTTTTAAACCTGCTTTTAGCCTCTTAACATCCTTAATGTTTCATTACAAGTGCCCAGCCATGTTGAGTGATTCCTTCAGAGTGAACACGAGTGAATCTGACTGCAGTAGATGTGAAAGATATGAATAAAAATGATGTTATATCAACAAGCACACAGACCTGTATTTAGTTCCTGTTTTCGGTCGAAGTCCAAAGTAGTCGATTGTCGAGTTCACGCGCGTGATCTAAGTAACTAAACCTATGCGCTTCAACTCGACAATCGACTACTTTGGACTTCGACCGAAAACAGGAACTAAATACAGGTATGTGCGCTGGCTGATATAACATCATTTTTATTCATGTCTTTCACATCTACTGCAGTCAGATTCACTCGTGTTCACTCTGAAGGAATCACTCAACATGGCTGGGCACTTGTAATGAAACATTAAGTATGTTAAGAGGCTAAAAGCAGGTTTAAAACTTGCCCCATTCAAGTCAATAGGGTGCAAATTTTAAAAAGAGGATAACACTGTGTAGGCAACACCGATTTTTGTCGTTGTTCTCTGTATTGACAGCACTCCAAATTTACAAAAAATTGAGCTCAATGTTAAAATTGACCGGAGTTCTCCTTTAACACACACATGTGTAAGTTCATAAGTGGACAGCATTGCTGAGTATTTTCTGCTTAAAACTGCAGTGAACCAAAGACAGTCTCAAAAACACGGTTTGAAATCGCTGGTGTTTCTGACGTCACACACTACCTTGACCAATCAGATCAACGTGTGATCGTCAACCAGTGGATCTCTGAGTGAGTGAGAGTGAGTGAGTGAGTGGAGGCGGGACTCATTGGCATATTCATAGAACCGTGTTTACTAAATGAGGCAAGGATGTTGAGTTACATTCAAGATATTTTAAGACATTACGTTTAAAAACGTTTAAATATGTATTTTTGGTGATCAAAGATTAGTTCCAAGGGACAAAATGATTGACTACAGAGGGACTTTAACAGATTGTTAAAAATGAAATGCACAGAAATGCAATCAGGCCAATTGAAAAATGTAGCTGTGACCAATCACTAGAAATTGAGTTGGAGAGGTCTGAGATTTTTTATGGTGTTCTTGTTTGAAACACAACCTCACTGAATTTCAAAAATCTTTTTTTTTTTTGCAGTGTGGAGCATGTGCTCTTGTGGTACTGGAGGATCTCCTGAGTGGATCCTGAGGAGTGTGTGAGTGTTTCTCCCCATCAGTCACAGTGGGGTGGCAGGTTAGCAGCTGAAGGTGTGTCATTAGACCCCCGCTGATCGCCTCCTGGACCGGCCCACCTCACATTCGTCTTCATTAAAGAGCCGTTGACTGGGTCTCTCTGAGCAGATGGCCATTAATGTGTCCACCTTGTCCACAGGGACTCTACCTGGAGAACGAACGTCACCCCTCCAAACGGCCCGCTCTGAGAAGAACACAGGGACTCGCCTGTTTGAATCACTTCCCAGGTGAGTGTATAAATGGTTGCCGGTGGGTGGCGAAGGTACACGACAATACGCCTAATGAAGCCATAAGTACACTCACGCAAACGACAAGTACTGCTATTTTAGTGGTCTCGACTCAGGCAATCACTTGTTCTGTTTTTAAACCTTCGTTTAGCAGCATGGACTTACAATCTGAACTGAATGTGAAGGGAGAGAGTTTTGCTAAACTATTTTTTTAATGGTGTTCTGTTCACATCAGAAGCATTCAATCAAGGCAGGAGTATTGTTAGCTAAAACTTCTAAAAAACAAAAAGAAACACATTTTCATCACTTAAGTTAAAGCAAAACTAAATAACTTTTCCTCTTCGGTCGCCCTACAGGTTGGAAGCGGAATTGTCCATTACCGCTGTCGTAAATAATTTAGCCTACGCAGCCTACCGTCGCTCGCTCGTTGCTACTAATTTGTAGTTTTCTTATGTCTCATTCGAACTACAGAAACGCGACCCAGTCTGGCAAACTTGCATAGTGTGGTTATAGCAGATATAGGGCCGCATAGGATATCATAGTATATCAACGCAAAGTATATCAACACTGAATCAAGGCATTCATGATCTGTTCATGGTTCTTGTAATCTGATGAAAATCATTTTTACTTTGAGTATTTTTATAATATGGAATCAGTTCTTCTTCCCGACCTAATCAAACGTGATTCTTACAACATAAATTGGTGGTCGTGACCCAAAAAATGGGATGCTAAACAATTTTACTCCTATTACTTTGGTGTTCGTCGCAATTTGTGTGGATCCTGAAGCAAAACTACTTCATCAGGTTGAATAACTCAAACAACCACATGTTAAGTTCAAGTGCTCCTATCATGGTATTTTAAAGCTTCCTAATGTTGTTTTGGCGTCTCCTACAACAGGTTCACACGCATCCAAGGTCAAAAAACACTTTAATTTTCTCATAACATTCATTGGAGCATCAGCTCTTTTCTGTGATTGGTCTACTCTGCTCTGATTGGTCAGCTGGTATCAGTCTGCTGTGATTGGTCTACTCTGCTCTGATTGGTCAGCTGGTATCAGTCTGCTGTGATTGGTCTACTCTGCTCTGATTGGTCAGCTGGTATCAGTCTGTTGTGATTGGTCTACTCTGCTCTGATTGGTCTGCTGGTATCAGTCTGTTGTGATTGGTCTACTCTGCTCTGATTGGTCAGCTGGTATCAGTCTGTTGTGATTGGTCTACTCTGCTCTGATTGATCAGATGGCCCAGTCTGTTGTGATTGGTCTACTCGGCTCTGATTGGTCAGATGGCCCAGTCTGTTGTGATTGGTCTACTCTGCTCTGATAGGTCAGATGACCCAGTCTGTTGTGATTGATCTACTCTGCTCTGATTGGTCAGATGGCTCAGTCGGTTGTGATTGGTCTACTTTGCTCTGATTGGTCAGCTGGCCCAGTCTGTGTTGATTGGTCTACTCTGCTTTGATTGGTCAGATGGCTCAGTCTGTTGTGATTGGTCTACTCTGCTCTGATTGGTCAGATGACCCAGTCTGTTGTGATTTATCTACTCTGCTCTGATTGGTCAGGCTCTTCCTCAGCACTTGATACACAGTAATATGAATGATGGTGTAGGTTTTTCTGTATCAATACCAGCGCAAGTCTCGTCCTTTTGAAATGCATCAAAATGGATTTGCTTTGTTAGCAGAAAACAGCGTCTTCTCGACATGAACAACACGAACCAAACTCTTCCAGTCTCAGATACACTACAGTGTTTGAGGGCGGAGCTAAGAGACGCTGTTCAGCCAATCAAAACCAGAGGCGGGCATTATGCAAATTAGCTAGTAAGTGAGACTGGAATGGCTGATGACTCGCTTCAGCAGAATCACTTCTTTATTTTAGGGGACAATAACTTTAATTTTCGTGCACTTTGATCTTCAAAGCTTTGCAGACCTTTTTGAGTTGAGAGTAAAGTTGTCACATCCGGTTTGAGCATTAGCTGAGATTGTAAGAGCTTGGCCTGTGTGAATTATGAAACAGAACAGACTGTGCACAAGGATTCGCGAGCATGTGAAATATTTACACTGAACTGAGATTAAATCTGATTCACAAAATTCAGTTGTTTGACAGGATGCAAAAGCGAGCAGGTCCATTTATGAGATGTTTTCATCTGTTGCATACAATCTAAAAAACACTGGTTTGTTACATCTGACCCAGGATCTGGGTAACACAAAAACTACCCAAACACTGGGTTGTTATGTCTGACCCAGGATCTGGGTAACACAAAAACTACCCAAACACTGGGTATTTACGTCTGACCCAGGATCTGGGTAACACAAAAACTACTCAAACACTGGGTTGTTACATCTGACACAGGATCTGGGTAACACAAAAACTACCCAAACACTGGGTTGTTATGTCTGACCCAGGATCTGGGTAACACAAAAACTACCCAAACACTGGGTATTTACGTCTGATCCAGGATCTGGGTTACACAAAAACTACTCAAACACTGGGTTGTTATGTCTGACCCAGGATCTGGGTAACACAAAAACTACCCAAACACTGGGTTGTTATGTCTGACCCAGGATCTGGGTAACACAAAAACTACCCAAACACTGGGTTGTTATGTCTGACCCAGGATCTGGGCAACACAAAAACTACCCAAACACTGGGCCCACGACCAATCTAAATTATCCAGATGGAAATTTATTGCCCATTTTCAATGGGAAAGTGCCCAAGATTGCCCAGCAACATTGCTCAAAAAGTTGCCCTGTGTATCGTCACCTTCAAGGTTCCCCGTCAGCTTGAATATTGCTAATGAAGAATCCGGAAAGTCTCTGTAAACAAACATTCTGCACCTGCTGCCATCTTATATTCTCTTTACAAACTCTTCAGCTCTCTGCATCTGACCCATCCCGTCCTTCAGGGGTCAGGGGTCAGAGGTCAGGCAGGTGTTCGGGGAAGCAGCTAAATTAAGAAAAGATGAGCCGCCTGAGGCTGTGCCACTTCACTTCACATTCATCTGAAAAAGATGCTACAAGAGCAACAGAACGACGAGGTTGCGTGACTCTCATGCTGAACACATTCATTTTAAAGCTTAGTTATCATCTTTATAATACGCTGAGGGGAAAAATGTGTTGCTCAAATGTTCTTCACGTCTCAGGAGACTTAATGGAGATCGTTGAGAGAGTTAATGTATAATGTTAAGAGACTTGGTTTTCCATTTCATCATGTTGCAATCTAAGAGAAACAATTGAAATATATTATCAACGAGATCTCATTTGTGATTGTTCTGTATTTTCCTGTATAATCAAGTAAATGTTAATCAAGGCAGTGGAAAAAATAAATCATGTTTATTGCACGGGACTTTCATTTGCACTAGTGGAATTGTGGGCGGGGCTTCAGGGTCCCACCCAATCAGAATGCAATATAATATAACTTGCATATTAATTTTATTGATGTTCTCAAGAGATTAGTCTTTGCTAAAGCAATATATCAAAATGATAATAAATAAATATAGCCTATTATTGAAATTTCACAGCAGAAGTGTCTAGCTGGTGGCATTTAGAGTCGTCTGATGCACATTGACGGATGAATTATAAGATTAAACTCTCAAACGTGGAGTAAAGCTTTATTGAAGCAGATCTACAGTGGCTGAGTTCATGTTTTGTTATTTTTGCCCTGTGTTTATAATGTTTCTGATGCTTAAAGGACAATTCCGGCGCAAAATGAACTATAGGGGTTAATAACACGTGTTTACCGAGTCGACCGTTCTCTGGGATGTGTTTTCATGATAATCGAATGTAAAGAGTTTTATCTCTAAAAACTGATTAGCTTATAACGCTAGTATATGGGGCATAGAATAAGTAAAAAGAAATCGCTAGTTAATACCGATAACAAGGCTCAAACTAGCCTCACACTAACACGGTAGCATCATGAGGGTCCCTACATGCAAACCGAAGCTTTAAGAACTGTGTAAGTGTACAGACAGTTTAATAAGAAGATACTTTATAAAGACAGTACACGTCGCATATACAGACAGGAGCCATCTTTGGAAAACAGTCTCGACCAGTCGAAAGCCATTTAATGACCATAGCACGCTAGTTGGACTTGTAGCGATGTTGTTAGACTTGTTAGTTGAAAAATGGCTATAGAGAGGAGTATTTTGCTAAATATGATAACTATATTACATATTTATTATATTTTTACCTAGCCTATATCATTAAAATATTATAACGTTGTCATTATAAAAAACGCATTAAATTTAATTTGAGATGTTATTTTTAACCTTTAATAATAATAATAATACAAGCTGACAGGGCTCTGTATGTTTACAGCATTTTGTAAAAAAATCGGGGATTTTTTTTTTTAGGCCATATCGCCCAGCCCTAATTTGACTCCTAATGATGATATCTTGTGACTGGAATATAATTTCAGCATGACATAATTAACATTCATCATGACATAAGCCTTTATAATCCTTATAAAGCTACTGTATCATATTTTTAAAGCCTCTAAATGATGAACATGATCTGATAAACCTGTCGCACTCGATCTCCAGTCCTTCTGTCTCCGATTGAGAGTTTAGACTCTTTTATCAAGTAAAAGTCTTAATTGTACAAAAAGCTCAAGCTTCACGTTTCTTTCTGCTGTCAAATCTGCTCTGATATGATCAAGTAAACGTGAGAATAACTTTGATATTGTTAGTCATCATTTATTATAAAAATCATGAGTATCAAATATGATTATCAGGCTTTTGAGGAAGGTTTATTTGTTCATCTCTCAATCATTATTGCATTGCATTATGTTTCAAAACTACAGATATTAAAACTAAGCATTTCAATATCATCTTACTAAGACTTATTATTTGCAGATATTGATATATGCATTTTATGTAAGTATCTGTTATAAAGATCTCATTGATTTACATGACAAACATCATAATTTCATATAAATATCTGCATCTGCAGCAAAAAATCATGTTTTTGCTCGGTTTGGGCCTCAGAATAAAATCAAGCAGTTTGTTCCTCTATATTCTCACCATATATGAGCCGTAAAGGCCTGATGAATCATATGATACTCAACAAAAAACATACATGCTTTTTATTTTGGTCTCAATGTTCACAAAATTGATTTTTCTGCCAATTATTTCATATGTCAAGGTTAAGTTAGTGAGGAGGTCTTGATGAATTCATACAGTAGTTGCTCGTCTGATAGAAACGAGACGGGTCTGTGATTATCGTCACTCATCACAAAGACAGCTGCGCCGTGTTATTTTATCTCTGTCTTTATTAAGTCATAGGAGTTCTCCGTCTCACTCGTCTTCTCAGATAGTGTGTCGTCCGTCTGCATTAGATGGAGTGAGTGACACCGTAAGCTGACGGATCATCATGAGGTCATTGGTAGCGGACTCGGCTTGTTACGGCTCTGTGAGGCTTTTGGCTCGCGCGCCGTGGGGGAACCGATATATTTCCCCATCGACCGACATTCTGTCGCACTAATGGACGAGCCGCGCGTGACAGATTTCACTTGAGTGGACGCGACTGCTCCGAGTCAGAGTTCATAGGGACAGATGATTTTCTCGCAGGGACAAATCTGGCAACAACTGTAAGGTTACGGTGTCACCGACTCAGTGTGGCTAATGATCGCGCGGCTGCCGAGCTGAACGAGACGACAACCATACGACTGTGACTTGATTATACTTTAAAAGATCTCGATTCAAACACAAACCCAATCTAATTCCTAAATAACATTGATTCTCATGTTTCTATTAAACCGTGACAAGCACGATCACAGCGAACATTCAGATTTGCCATGTATGAAACTTTTCAACCACACATATCATCATTTCTGTCTTACAGTAATTCATATTATCACAAAAGTACTAGGATATTATAGTTCAGATATAAACACTGATGTCTATAGTAGCGATCAAATAGAGTAAATCACCTTATGAAAGTAACTTGACACTTCAAATAAATATTGTATCCATTACATTGTTACACCAGTAGGTGGCGACACGTGACTGTTAAAAAATAAATTGTGACCCGATCTGGCGAAATGAGTCGGAAGATTATGTGGAAAAACAATGAAATAATATTTTTTAAAAAATGTTTTGCTAATTTAAAAAAACAGATATTAAAACATAATCTCCCAAAGTTTCGTAGTCCAGATAATTGAGTAAAGGTATTTAAATGACTATTAAAGTTCACAAAGTTATCCTAAATTCTCTGGAAATGAACATAGTTTTTCTCAACTCCTCTTGTCACCTCTGAGCATGTCTCGGGTATCCCCTGAAGCGTCACGATCTCTGCTCTCCAAATATGGTGTTGTATAGAACCAATCAAAAAGCTTAGAAATGTACACAAACGCTGATCAATGGGAAGCCCCGCTTCGACTGACCGGCACGCGATTGGTCCAGCCATCCTCCTGTCAGACTCGCAGCGCTCTGTGTAAACAAGCTCAAGATCTCCTCAGAAAGATTCAATATTATTCATTTGAGAAATGTTGTGTTATATATTAATGTCTTTGGTCAAATTAAGCTGTAAAATAAATAGTTTATTTAGTTAAATAGTTTATTTAGTTTATTATATTTTGAAAGATATCAACAAAAAACGGGCAAAAAACCTTAAAAGCGATTTTCTCAGGTTTTCAATTGGAAAAAGAGGGCAGACGACCATAATCCATATGTGTATATCTTTACAACCATTCAAGGTATGTATTTGACTAGGATATCATTTGAAAGCGTATGGTCTCCTCTTTCCATTAATAGCCTACCAAAATCTCAATTTTGAAATTTGTGTCACTGTGATTCATTTTGCTGGATCAGGTCACAATTGATCAGTGAATCATTCATTAAAGAGATTCTCTTCACATAGTTGGTGATGATCTGATTGAGAAAAGCTATAAAGTTTAGTCAATATATAACTATATAACATAAGTTGCATTGCATTTTAGTTTGCAACAATGCATGAGATCAAGCTGTTTTCCAGTACAAACATCTAAACATTCTTAAGTCAAGATATATGAAGGCCTACTGGAGAAGCAAAATGACTGAAGATATAAGTCTTGTTTTCTGATAAATGTTTTATCCAGTACTTCTGTGATAATATTAATTGTTGTAAGACAGAAATAATCATACTGTGTGGCTGTAAAGTTTCATATCTATACATGACAACTGCTCTCGGATCTGAATGTTCGCTGTGAACAGTGTCGTTTAGAAACTAGATTGAGTTAAAATAAGCTAAAAAGCAGATTGCTAAAAGCTAAAAACCCTAACCCATATTTTCGGATTGTTCTTGTTTTAAGCACAAACTCACTTAATTTTCATGCATTTTCAAGAACACAAGACTTCAGTCATTTTGCTTCTTCAGTAAATTATCAACGTTTAGATATTTGTGCTGGAAAACAAGACAAACTGAGCAAGAAATAATTTCTTTGCAGTGTTTGTGTAGTTAGAAGCATCCAATTGTCACTCTCGAGGACTTTATATGGTGTATTTAACGTGAATGAAAACAAGCCTGTGAGTGATAGACATACAGAGCAATTTATGAGTTTTTGTCCAATGGATTTTTTTGTTAGAAAGATAAATAATCAGTGTTTAGTTGCCTTAATGATCACCATAAATATTCCAGAGATTCTGGTCAATCAGTAAATCTCCCAGTGTTGAATTAACAATATTAACAATAATTCAGTGTGGATTATATAAACACTGGCAGTCTTAATTCATCAATCAGGGTTTTACTGCGTTTACTGTCTCAGACTTTACTAGAGAAAGGTAAGATCATTTACTTTGTATTCAAACTATTTGACGTCCGACATCTCCTCTGAGTTTTAATATCAAGCAATCAGTTGCAATTCTAAAAAGTCTCCAAATTAAATCTAGTTTGGCTGTAGCTCCGCCCCTTTCCCCGCCCCCCAATCTAAAACCGCGCCGTTATTCTAATGCGTTCCGAGTGACTTTGTGTCCTGAAGCTAAAATACAAATTTTCCGGTGAAATTCCAAAGGCAATCACATTTTCTGTCTCGGTAAGCAGCGAGTGTAGCTCGGGGTCGTCGATGGAGGTTGTTCCTCTTCCACAGGCGCTTTACATGAACCCCGAGGCTTACCTGTGTAATTAACTTTTTTCCCCGTATCAGTCCGCAGTGGATTGTTTCCTTGCGCTCGATTCCCAGCGGACCCGGTATACAGTGTAGCGACTCCTCTGTTCTCCTCCTCTCATCTGCTAAACGCCTCCTGCTCTAGATTATGATTAGACGAGGCTCTTTTGAGGACTTCAGTGTTTGCGTTTCCGTTCAGTAGCCAGTGCTGATCAGGGAATATATACATGCTAATTAATATTTTTAATACGGACACATTAAGTTGATCAAAAGTGACAGTAAAGACATTTTATGATGTCTATTTCAAATAAATGCTGTTCTTTTGAACTTTCTATTCATCAGAGAATCATGAGAAATAAAATGCATCATGGTTTCAACACAAATATGACTGTTTTCAACATTGATAATAATCATAAATGTTAATTGAGCATCAGATCATCATATTATACTGATTTCTGAAGCATCATGTGACACTGAAGACTGGAGTAATGATGCTGAACATTCAGCTTTGATCACAGAAATAAATTACACTTTACTGTATATTCACATAGAAAACAGATGATTTACATTTGAATTATATTTTACTGTTTTAACTATATTTGCTTTGTTTTTTTCCTTCATGTCTTAAAATATCTTGAATGTAACTCGACACCCTTGCCTCATTTAGTATGCGCGGTTCTATGAATATGCAAATGAGCCCCGCCTCCACTCACTCACTCACTCAGAGATCCACTGGTTGACGACCACACGTTGATCTGATTGGTCAAGGTAGTGTGTGACGTCAGAAACACCAGCGATTTCAAACCGTGTTTTTGAGACTGTCTTTGGTTCACTGCAGTTTTAAGCAGAAAATACTCAGCAATGCTGTCCACTTATGAACTTACACATGGTTTGTCTTAAAGCAGATTAAAAACACCACATACACACATAAACAACATTAGAAACTGGATTTTACACAGGGTGACTTCATACGTCTAAACTTTGCTTCTTGTACTCATTTTACAACGTTCAGAGAACATTCCCATGATATTTGCAAAATGATCAAATGCCCTTAATGTTCATAGAAAACACTCAGAAATAAAGTTTTTTTATAACTTAACGGGAACCTTCTTAGGAGCTCGTCTAATTGCTGGTCTGATTCCAGCATTAAACAGCCTTTATAATCACAATCTGTTCCGTGTCTTTAGTGCGTCCGCATTGTGCTGCTGTAGATAAACTAATGCCACAGCAGTTAAAAGTGCAGACAGTTCAGAAATCATTTTGCCAGTGGGGTAAAACTGAAGCACTTATGAGCCGTCTGTGTGAAACGATAACATTGATTAAAGTACGAGAACAGACAGTTTGTGTTGCTGAGACATCAGTGCTTCTGCATCTGCGGATCTGTGACGGTTACAGCGAATCAATGAACGCATGAGTATCTGCGGCGAATGGATCTGAAGCTCGGCATCTGTGCGTCGACCTTCCGTGTCAGAGAAGAGTAGTTAGTTTGACGGAGGTGTTGGTTAGCGGCTCTCGCGGGACGGGAGGCTTAATTACCGTAATCTTGCGTTGAAGAGGAGCGCTGCTCTTGATCTGTGCGGTAATGATCTGCCGTGATTACAGGATCTCGTCTGCTCTCATAATCAATGTCTTAATTCCATTATGAAGTAATAAAAGTCATGAAACCCTTATGCATATTAATTTTAGAAATGCGTGCTCATTAACTATACACACAAACAATAGTTAACTAGGCATTAAGCCACGTCGTGATTGGATATGACACTTTTCAACCACACAGTCTCATTATTTCTGTCTTACAATAATTCATATTGTCACAAAAGTACTGGGATATTATAGTTTAGATATAAACACTGATGTCTATGGTAGCGATCAAATAGAGTAAATCACTTTTTGAAAGTAACTTGACACTTCAAATAAAGATTGTGTCAATTACATTTGTAACACCAGTAGGTGGCGACACGTGACTGTTAAAAATTTATTTGTAATTTAAAGGGATACTTCACCTCTGGAAAGATGAATGTGTGTTTAAAATGAGTCATTTATGTAGTAGAAATGTGAAATTATTTTTTAATTTGGAGCCTTCTAGACTGAGAAAAGCCAGAAAAATTTTTTTTGCCTCATGTGGATGAAAGACAACAACTCCCAGAATGCACTTGGTTCGCTGCCCTACGAGGCCACTCCCAATCCACGCCTCCCGGTAAGAGCGCAGTTACACAACAAGGCTAGGCTACTAGCGAGTCTTCGTGACGAGTCTGCCCGGGATTGGCCCAAAATGTCCGGGATTCGGCTTTTGCGTTCTACAGTCGCCGTCATGTTTACGGCGGCGAGCGTGACGAGACTGACGGCCGCGGGAGAACGGCGCGAGACTGACGGCCGCGGGAGAACGGCGCGCGACTGACGGCCGCGGGAGAACGGCGCGAGACTGACGGCCGCGGGAGAACGGCGCGAGACTGACGGCCGCGGGAGAGCGGCGCGAGACTGACGGCCGCGGGAGAACGGCGCGAGACTGACGGCCGCGGGAGAACGGCGCGAGACTGACGGCCGCGGGAGAACGGCGCGAGACTGACGGCCGCGGGAGAACGGCGCGAGACTGACGGCCGCGGGAGAACGGCGCGAGACTGACGGCCGCGGGAGAGCGGCGCGAGACTGACGGCCGCGGGAGAACGGCGCGAGACTGACGGCCGCGGGAGAACGGCGCGAGACTGACGGCCGCGGGAGAACGGCGCGAGACTGACGGCCGCGGGAGAACGGCGCGAGACTGACGGCCGCGGGAGAACGGCGCGAGACTGACGGCCGCGGGAGAACGGCGCGAGACTGACGGCCGCGGGAGAACGGCGCGAGGCCGGTGGCGGGATCACTGATGAGCGGCGCCTGTGAGACGCACCGGTCTCGTATCTCTCACGGAGGAGCGGGAATTTTCTTAGCAATGTTAAAACGCACATCAACCGATCACTTGTTTAGCGTTCATGTAAACACTACAGTCAGATTCACCGATCGGGATAAGTTCAGTTAGATTGAAACCAAAGGTGAGCATGTAAACAATGAATGGCGACCGCAGAAAGCAAAAGCCGAATCCCGGACATTTTGGGTGATCTCGACGGCCGGACCGGGAAAAAGAGGATGGTCACCGCTACTACTCAGCTTTCTCCACAGAACAAGAGCCTGTTAGCTTAGCTTCCGAATAAAAGATGGCTGACACTATTACATTCTGTGAGTGTGAGGTGGGCTGAAGACATGCGGATCTAGCGCCTCCTACTGACTGTAGTCTCTCGCCTCTGGCCAAAAAATCCTCAGATGATGCAAAATGAAGATTTTTGCGTCATCTGAGGATTTTTTCCAGATAAAAAATACATAAATGTCTCGTCTCAGCGGGACATGGGGGAGGGAAGCACGGTCATTCGAAAATACTGCAGGTTTTCTACTGATATAAAGCTTAATGCTAAATCCTGAAGTATCCCTTTAGTCATTCATTAAAGAGATTCGTTCAAAAACACTTGATTCATCCAGTAAGGAAAAAAGTGAAGTCGTTATGAGTGAGTCATTGAATCATTAATTCAAACCTGATTTTCTTTAAATAATTAAAATTAAGAAACTTTTAAGAACGATTCGAACCATATGAACGAACTGATCGGAGCTTCGAGAGACTGTTGGTGGTTTGTAGATGATTTTTATAGGTCAGATGAGACTGAGAAACGGTAAATGTTTGTGGTCCGTTCAGGTTTCTGTCACACTGCTCTGAAAAAATACACATTAAATGTCTTCTTTATCTAGTAGAGCAGATTTAAGCTCTTATAAAGTCACATTTATTTCTCTAGGCCTAGAGCTCTACAGTGTTATACCGAATATTAAGTGTCTTTTAAACCTCAACTGAGCAAACCAGAGACGACAGTGGCCTTGTTTTATCATACAACAGAAACAGATGAAGCGTTAATATTGATATTGATGGTGTTGAAAGAGCTGATTTCAGTTTGTCCACCTGTGTCTCTGAATAAGTTAATAATAATAATAATTGTATCCCTTAAATCTATTCTTTGATCACCAAAATTACATATAAAAAAAAAATGTCTTCATGCCTTAAAATATCTTGAATGTAACTCGACACCCTTGCCTCATTTACTATGCGCGGTTCTATGAATATGCAAATGAGCCCCGCCTCCACTCACCCACTCACTCACTCAGAGATCCACTGGTTGACGATCACACGTTGATCTGATTGGTCAAGGTAGTGTGTGACGTCAGAAACACCAGCGATTTCAAACCGTGTTTTTGAGACTGTCTTTGGTTCACTGCAGTTTTAAGCAGAAAATACTCAGCAATGCTGTCGACTTATGAATTTGCACATTAATAACATCACATAGACATATAAACAACATTAAAAAGCTTGATTTTCACCACAGGGGGACTTTAAATGAGGCTGATTTGTAGCCAGATGCTTCTGATGTGGGTCACGTTCTTCAGTCCTTCTCCTGAGGAGAGTCTCAGACTGAAGTTTGATTAGTAGAAGGCGTGTGATTGGTCAGTTCTGGATGATGGGAGGAGCCTGACGACGGGCATCTACATGACCTCTGGCAGCTTCTGTCGTGTTATTGGCATATTTTGGCTTCAGGTTGTAATTATTTGTGAAATTTACTAGCAATTTCCATGTGAAATGCACAATTTCTTCCCCCGGTGTCATTCACGCTGCAAAGTTCTGCATCAGAAGGGCGTTGAATGCATATAAATGCACCTATAAACTTTACAGACTACTACTTTGACATGGTTTTTAATCAATCCTGAGTTCGGATGAGTTCAGAGCTGTTGATAAGACATGTTTTGATGGGACAAATGAATCCGTTTCGCTTCCATCAACGTCTCTTAAGGCGTCCGTCTACAATGCGCCGTTGTTTCTCAGACCCTTTTAATCTAATTGGACATTAAACTGCTGTCATTATGCTGGTTGTTTATGGTGCCTTTACCTTTTCATCACGGAAAACATTTCTACATCAGCAACCTAATTAAATAAAATGTATCAGACGAGAGGGCTGATGCACGGCGAAACGTGTCACTCGATAAATCTCCCTTATGATGCTTCCACACAACGCATCATTTATGCTGTTTATAGGCCTCAGGAAAAGGTGTGTGTGATGGATGGATGGTGGAGGAGGTTCTTCGCATTAGTTGGCACAGGTTGGCGTTGTTCACGTAACTGAGCTCTAGTTTTATTCAAGCGTGTCATTTTACACGTTTAATGACTCAAAATGAAATATCGTTGGTCTCGTCTGATCTCGCTATAATCCTTCATGCTGCTCTCTAATGCAATTAGGGTTTTAATTATTTATTTATTTTGTGGCTTTATAGTTTTTTTAGGGTATTAAATCGAGTTACATTCAAGCTATTTTAAGGAAAAAACTTGTCATTTTGGTGATCAAAGATGAGTTTTAAGGGATAAAACCATTAAATGGACACTTCACCCATTTGCATTAAGCTTTGTATCGTTAGAAACCCAGTCATATTTTTGAATGGTCATGCATTATTCCCTCATTTTCCCCTGAGAAGGGAGTAATAAGGATTTTAGTGTTGCAGTTCCTGCTTATAATGATGTAAAAATTGTCATTTTGCGTCATTCTAAGCAGGAAGTCAAATATCTTTGTAGAGAGGTTGAGACTACAAACACTCGTTCCTCGTTTATCCAGGGGGAGGGACCCACTCACGCTACAGACCTATCACAGATCAGTGGGTGGGACTTCACTTTCTGAAACTAAAAGCAATATCCTCCATCTTGTTTGGAAGCTAAAGCTGCGTTTCCACCGAAATTACCCGGAACAATTTGTCCCAGGAACTTTTTTTGCCCCAGACCGGTTGCTTTCTGCGTTTACACCGCGGTCTAAAGTACCGGGAAGATTATAACTGCGCGCGACGGCTCCTCCCAGTCTGTGACGGACAGTAATCAGTTTTGAGCGCCACATTTATAATAAGTATGGAGGAGATTCAAACTGTGCTGAGGTTGTTTGTGATGTATTGGTTTACTAATGAGGTAATTAATAAAACGGCAGAAAAGAGACGAGCGCTGATACTAAAGCGAGTTCAGAAAGCTCGTAATGCTATAAAATTAGACGATGCGGACATTGACCGTGAGATGGCTGGACGAACGCGCAGAAAATTTCCTGTTACACAAATACGCTTAATAAAGCCTGCACCTCGTCGTCGGTCCAGCTGTGTGTGTTTTAAAAAAAATAATAATTCCATATTTGCAGACGACTCTTACTGCATGAAGCCGAACCGCAATAGATTTTTAAAAATGGCGGTTAAAATAGAATGCTGCGTGGAGTCATCCAATCAAAATGCGGCGTGAACACAACCAATCAGCATGTTCAGCGCACAAGTCCCGCCCCCGAAAGTTCCTGAACTTTGAAAAAGTACCACTTCGCCAGCAGGGACTTTCGGAGGGGGAAATATTTACCCGGAACTTCATTTAGACCCTGCGGTGTAAACACACCGAGTACCAGCCCACAGTCCCTAGTTCCTGGGGAAAGTTCCCGCGGTGGAAACGTGGCTTAAGCTAACAGGCGCTGTGAGCCAGATGTGAAGTTACAACAATGGTGGAAGGTACTCAATATGATATGGAAGAAGAGCAATATAGCGTTAGCGAAGAGCAGCCGAGGCTGATGGAGGAACAGGAGGCGCCGGCGGCAGAAGACCTGCCTGTCGCGGACGAGAAGCGCGGACTGGGGTGGACCGGCTCGAGCTGGGGCGGACTGGTGGTGCCGGTGCGCATACGGACACAGAGATAGAGTCGTCTGCTGCAAAGAATTTCAACGATGCCAATTTCTCCTGGACGAAATCTCTGAATCAGACGAGGATTGTGTTGTGAACCATCATAGTCCCGCACCGCATATGTTCTGACTGAACATCCCGGTACCATGCAATAACTCACCATTTCAAAAGAAATACAAAGGAGGAGTAATTCACTAATGAGTTTGCCAACTAACTTTAATGTTTGTGTGAAATTAAGTTCAAGCTCTGGTGGTTAGCTAGCTTTGTAGACGGAAGAGTTATTCTCTGATTGGCGGATACCTCACACGCGCCGTTCTGGATTAGTGGGAGTGGCTTGCGGAGCTTTGCAATGTGGTGCATTGTGGGAGTTGTTGTCTTTCATACAAACATGCCCTAATGTTACTTTCTGTCTTTTCTCGGTCAAGAAGGCACTAAATTCGAAAATTATTTTACATTTCGACTACATATATGACCCACTTTCAATAAAGATTAATGTTCCCACGGGTGAAATGCTCCTTTAACTACAGTGGGACTTTAACATTCACATATCCAGGAAAACACTTAAAAACTGGATGTTTTGAACGACAAGTTTTCATAACTTTATGGGGAAACTAAATTTTTTGTTTGGGAAACTCATATTATTTAGTTCACTCACCTTAACTAAGATCTATGAAAGTTTAATATTGTGAATTTTACTTTGAAAAAAAAAATTACATTTGAGTGTTGCAATATTCAATAACCAGTCGGAAAAACTGAACTTAGCAGGTGGGAATTTAATTATGCATGTTCAAATTGGAATTTCTCACACTATGAATGGTGGAATATAGACTGAAACGATGACTCAACGCTGCAGGGAGATAATATATGTAATATACGGCTCCTGTCTTTTGAGGTTAACAAATTATATATACATGTGCGTGTGTGTGGGATGGTGTCGGTGCTCCAGAGAGTCTGCGACGGGTTTCTGTCTTGAGGGGAAAACGCAGCATTAGCAGGCATTGTCTAAAGGTGCTGCGGAAAAAAGGTGATTTTCTTTCCTCTGGCCGGAGGCTCTTGAGAGATTCCCTTCATGCCTTTATGCACGGAGCGCCAGTGTGTCCCTCTTCATGGGTGTTTAAGCAAGCACTTTAAATGGAAATGCACTTGACATTTTAGGAGGAGATGCAATCATCAGACATTAGAATGCAGCTGACATCACTCGAAATGAGTGAATTCTTCCTCTCTTTCTCTCTCTTGTCTTCTCTGTGAAGCTGACTGAAGATAACACTCGCAAATTTATGGAGCACAGATGCTGCGTTTTCTCAAAATAGGGCATATTGTATTAAATGTGTGTGTGTGTGTGTGTGTGTGTGTGTGTGTGTGTGTGTGTGTGTGTGTGTGTGTGTGTGTGTGTGTGTGTGTGTGTGTGTGTGTGTGTGTGTGTGTGTGTGTGTGTGTGTGTGTGTGTGTGTGTGTGTGTGTGTGACTGAGAGAACAAGTGTTCCAAATCAAATCTGTGCTTATTGCTGCTGTGGATAAACTTGTATTCCTCTGTATTTAAGAGCCAAACAGACTGTGATGATGTAAATCTGCTTCATCACGAGGAGCTTCCAGTTGTCTGCAGGCGAAACACATGAAACCTGCCGGTCATACGGACACAAACAATTGAAACTTCATTATGATAATTATATACTGACATAAAGCATTTAGAAATTTTCAATTTAATTTTCCACAAATAATTACAAACAAACAGCAAGTTGAATTAAACATAATTTTAAAGTATGAGACTGAGATTTTGTCTTGTAAAACATACTCTAATATTTTTTTATATCTAATTAAAGTCCCCCTGTAGTCAATTCAATCCCTTAAAACTCATTTTTGACACCAAAATGACATTTAAAAGTTTTTCCCTTGAAAAAAATGTGTTCGTGCCTTAAAATATCTTGAATGTAACTCGACACCCTTGCCTCATTTAGTATGCGCGGTGCTATGAATATGCAAATGAGCCCCGCCTCCACTCACTCACTCAGAGATCCACTGGTGGACGATCACACGTTGATCTGATTGGTTACAAGGTAGTGTGTGACGTCAGAAACACCAGCGATTGTTTTTGAGACTGTCTTTGGTTCACTGCAGTTTTAAGCAGAAAATACTCAGCAATGCTGTCGACTTATGAACTTACACATGGTGTGTGTTAAAGCAGATTAATAACACCACATACACACATACACTACATTGAATGCATGATATGTAAGATGCACAAGTTAGTTTGTGATCAACGAATACGTCCCGGGAAAGCAGAGGAACAGAACGATTTTACTGTCGGTCTTTCTCTCGCTCTTTTTCTGCCTGGTTGCATGTGGCTTGTTTTTGCAGGCCTCCTCGAGGGAAGCACCCCCTTATTACTGCAATTACGATCTGTACACATTTCATTAAACTAATATGTGTGTGTCTGGGCCGCTGAGCATGTGTGAACAGATCTCCCAGCTGGAACCCGTCCTCTGCCCGCAGCTTAACCTAAATAACAGGTGGCGGAGCTTCATCTCGATGCGATCACATGCACTCGCTCTCAGATTCCTCCATTTCTTTCCCCTTTGAATCTGTAGTGTCTTTCATTGTGGGAATCGTTCATTAGTGCTTCATTCACTGAAGAAGTCGTCTCCAGGGTCAAGAGCGTCATCCTCTCACACACAGACGCTCTCGGGCCTCGCTCAGACTGTCAGTCCAAATCCCATTTTTATGCAAATCAGATTTAGACAGTGTGAATGGTTTCAAATCCGTTTCAAGCTGCATTGAATATAGACTTTTGTAGGATAGGACATGCTTATTTGGCTCACGATAAGAATTTATTGAGTCCACATGTCATGCAATCTAGAAACTTCTGACCACAGGTCGAGATCTGTCGTTGCAAACACACGACTCTGCGATGCTGTTTGTGAATGATCGTGGGAACGATGGTTTCTGCACTCGTTGACACAGACTCGTCGAACTGCTGATAACGACTGAACTTGCGAACATAGATGGCTAACAATGCTTTTGGGAAACACAGTCCAGATCGGATTTTGCATGGTTTATGTGACTTTCTCACGCCACGTTAAACGTAAACGTCAGACGTTGATGTTTATAAAATGTGTTGAAACTCGCTGCCGAAACAATGCTGTGTTGTTGCAAAGTGCCGGACGAGCAGAAAATGACAATATGATATAACAGAGATTTATTTTTTAAACCGGAGGCCGTAAATACCAGCGCGACGGCATTGTAAAATTAAAATAAGACAACATCTCTATTGCAAACCCCTCCATGTTGCGGTTGTTGTTGTTTTTGGCGTATTCCTACTAGAGATGTGACGGTGATAATATTCTCCCACTGATTAATCGACTTGTGACGACACCGGTAATATCGTTTCATCGGGGGGGGGGAGCGATGTAAAAAAAAAAAAAAATCGAAATATGAATAAAACTAAATAAAAAATGTAAATAATACTCCAGGTCTCCGCACCAGTCACGTAACTGAAAACTATGAAAGCCGTGTGACCGGCCAACCGAAAAAAGAAAGGAAAAAAATTAATTATCATTAATAAAGTTTCATTAATAAAGTTTGACTACTCGCAGAATTCTCGCATGCGCTTAGAGCTCGTGTGAATTGCACGTATAAAATGAAGTTAACGAACAACCTCAATCCATCAACGGCGCATAGGGCGATGAATTTCACTGCGCTTCATGATGAGTTTTTCTTTTGCGTGAAGAAGCCGTTCGCCGGAGATGTGTTAAAAGATCGGAGTGCGTTCATGATTATTAGGCTAGCGGTATAATAATCCTCCTGGCGCCGGGTCTGAGTGAGTCATTTACTCTCTTACCTTTGTTCTTTGATTAACATTAATGACACTTTAAGAGCCGCTGCTGACAGAGACGCGATCTGACACGCGTCACATTTTCTCACAAATTTCAATTTTAGACTTTATTTAAATCATGTAATGCTGCTCTTATGAGGACACTTTGGCATAATTTGGAAAACGGAAAACGGAAGAGCTGCACGGACACACACATCGGATCTGAATACACAGTGTGGACATCAATCATTTTAGATCAGATTCCAATCAGACACACAAATAATGGGATTTGGACTGACAGTCTGAACCAGGCCTCAGATTCCACCAGTTCTTTGCCTTTTGAATCTCATTGCAGTGTCTTTTCATCGTGGGAATCGTTCATTAGTGCTTCATTCACTGCAGAAGTCGTCTCCGGGGTCGAGGGCGTTCGATTATTAGCTGCGCTCGGCGGCTGTTACCGCTTTATTTATGCGGCTGCTTTTATTTGGGGTTTGCAGCCTGCTGTGTGTTTAATTAAATGTGTCCCAAATATTGGAGGAAAAGGACCGTAAATGATCAGCCGTAAGTGAGCATTACTGCAATAAAACATAATCACCTATGAGATTAAACGATGAAAATGTCAAGTCTGGAAAATGAAGGAGCTCAAAACCCACAGGAAAGTTGACTTCAGAAATATCACCTGTTTCCTTAATTTAGCACAACGATGAAATGAAGAGCAAATGGAGACGTTTTCTGAAACTTATCGGCCGCACGAGTCTCAACTAGATCTCAACAGTGTCTCATATTGCAAATGTTTGCAATATGAACTCAATTATTTCTCATCAAATGATCTGATCTGCCCCACATGCATTTTATAGCTCTATTTTTTCTATTATTTTCACTATACAAATCATTGCGCTTATAATTATGACAATATAGGTTACATTTAAATAACACTTTACAATAAGGTTCATTAGTTAACATGAACTAAGAATGAACAATACTTCTTCAGCATTTATTAGTCTTAGTTAATATTAATTTCAACATTCACTAATACACTATTAAAATGAAATGATTTTTTATTAACAAAGATTAATAAACACTGTAACAAATGTATTGCTCATTGTTAGTTAATGTTAATTCAATTGTTAGTTCAATAATGTTAACAATTGAACCTTATGTTACCTTTAAATAATATAAGAAATACCAGTTTGCAACATCGAGCTGTTTTGTACAGCTATGGTTAATGATACCTCGCATATTGAAGTTACAAATGACATTAGAAATAAGAAATAAGGTGTATATTTCAATTGTACTGTATGACAACTTTATGTATTCATTTCTGAACTGTGAGTGAAACATCAGGGGAAAAGTTGTGGAACATAAAGATCTCCATTTAAATCAAATGAACTATGAAAGATGTGGAAGCGCGCCTGCGTCGATACTTTAAATCACAGACTAGACCGTGAAATACTCGCGTCACAAACTGAAGAACTCTGAAGCGTCACTCATTCCCCTTCATTTCAAACCTCCTCCGAGGATGAGAGCGTCTCTTCACTGTCTGTCTGAACACTTTCCCTGGGAAATTAATTCCATTAAACAAGTTTCACCTCAGAAATTTCCATTAATATGTCCAGCATGAGGAGAGAGAGAGACTGAGAAAATAAGCTTTTTTTCAGCCCGCTGGTCTTAACTGGCCACAGAGCTATTCTGGGCACAACTCGCCTGGTCAGACTGGGAACCCAGCTTAAACCAATCATGACCAGCACACTGACTTCAGTTGGTTTAATCCGTTTCAATTACAGTAATGTTGTATGAGGTCATGGTTGATAAAGTCACAAGTCACATTTCTATCCAGTGTTACAAGTAACGCGAGTTAAATAATCAGATTACATTTTTCAAGTTACAAGTTGCTAGTTACTTTTAAATTTACAACAGAATATGAGTTACTTTTTCAAATAAGAATGACAGCACTGCCAGGTTTGTTTGAGTGGCGCCCTCTACTGTACAGGTGTGCATCTGCCTTTCCTTCAGCCTGAGGCGTATTCATTTCACTTTTGGTGTGAAAGGGCCTTCATGTTAGCCAAAAATGTAACTTTTTTGTTATTATAAAAACAAACAAGCCCAGCCCAGGTAAGAAAAAGTAACACAAAAGTAACATAACACATTACTTTCCATAAAAGGTAACAACGTAATGCAATTACTTACTTTTTTAAGGAGTAACGAAAAAGTAACATACCATTATTTTCCATAAAAAGTAACTAAGTAATGTACCTAGTTACTTTTTTTTAAAGAGTAATAAAAAGAAACAACATTATTTTTCATAAAAAGTAACTAAGTAACGCAATTAGTTACTTTTAGGGACTAACGTAAAAGTAACTGAAGTGACAAATAACCATCTTGTAAGTAACAGTTACTTTTTAGGAAGTAATGGAAAAAGTAACGTAACAATATTTTCTACAAAAAGTAACTAAGTAACGTAATCAGTTATTTTTTTTAAAGAGTAATGAAAAAGAAACAACATTATTTTTCATAAAAAGTAACTATATAACGCAATTAGTTATTTTTAGGGACTAACGCAAAAGTAACTGAAGTGACAAATAACCATCTTGTAAGTAACAGTTACTTTTTAGGAAGTAATGGAAAAAGTAACGTAACAATATTGTCCATAAAAAGTAACGCAATTAGTTACTTTTTAAAGGGAGTAACGCAATATGCATTACTTTTAAAACTTTCCCCAACACAGTTTGTTTCTATAGTGCTTTATACAATAAATAGTTTCAAAGCAGCTTAATAAAAATAAAAAAAAAGGAAATAAACAGTGTTAATGTTTTAAAATTAATCAATTATGAATATAAATTTAATTCAGCGATAAAGCAGCTCTACAGAAGACAACAGTGCCATTGTTCACTCCAATTCAGTTCAATAACAGTGCCGATGTTGCAAAGATTCAGGATAAGTTTAGTTCTCATCAGTGTTCAGTGAAGTTAGATCGATAATAGGCTACTGAATATTAATCGCCTTTTAACCCCCAGCATCTTGAGTTGTGCGTGACCATGTTTCGTCTGTGTCTTGATGTCATATTAGTGCTATAAATGTTTCAGGAACTAAGTTAGAGACGGCATTTTTATCTGTCATTCTCAGAGATGAGTGTGTCTTGTTATTTGTTGCGCTGGAGAGCAGAGGAGACTGACTCGATCTCGAACTCAGATGTTGAGTGCCGTAATCGGCACGAATCCAAGCGCTCCTCGGTGACCCATCTTTCCAAGTCTCCGTATTGTTTGGCATGATGTGTTGTCATAGCAACAGGCAGACAAAAGGAGCGCATGCAGGAAAAAGGGCTCTCCGTACTCGCTGTGATTCCTCTATCTAATGGAGCTAATGTATAAGCAGAAGGTAAAAGCATTCTTCCAGCAAATGGGTGGCTTTTGGCTCGGAGAGAAAATAGCACTTCACCATAGTAACCGGTGACTAACGCCGCTCACCCCGCAGATGTCACGCCGCGCGTCAAACCACGCTAATTGTAACATGTCACGGGTCGATTCAGGTGCCGCGAGGAAGAGGTGAAAACTAACGGCGGAAAACAACATATTGCATTATGTTTTAATTATGCTAGATTATGATCCTTGAAGGATTGTTCATCAGTCATCCAGGCAAGCTGTTGCCGTTCGCATCCGCACTGGAGGCTTTCAGGCGCCAATCCAGTCCTGGGTGCATTTGGGCCAAACTCTTTATTTAAAGACCACGGTTTATTTAAAAAAACATCAACAATGCATGCTATTATAGATATGAAATCACCCGCAATCATTCCAAATGCTCATATCAAAAATTATTCAGACACCTGATATCATTCTTTATGTTTTTACTAGTGTGTGCAGGACACTATAGTTAATTTGTGTAAGTGAGGAGAGCTAAATAAAGTAAACTGTGACGTATTATACCCAAATATTCTTTATACAGTGGAGTTTCATAACATTTGGGACCAAATATGATTCAGACACGTTGAGCTGGTCATGTTCTGCTGAAGTGTGTGTCTGTAACTGCTAATGCTCTTTTTACACACACACTGAACACAATGAAGCATTGCTTGGTCACTGGTTGAGCTAAACTGGTATTATCTAATTGTGTAGTTAAATTTACCAGCTGACAGATATTCAACATAATTCATGTGTGAGACAGTCTAACAGAAGCATGGACAAAACCTGTCAAATATCAACTGAGTTCTGCTCATATTTTATCACCGTTTCATAAACTAAAGCGGATAAACTGATAATGTGAGAGATGTTGTCTGGATGAGTTTGGGTTTGATTGTGATGGTTTCTTTGTGGTCTGGTGTTGAGCATCAGATAAAGCGAAGCTTTGCTCAGCAAACGCTACTAATAAAGAGAAATAATACAAAATATGGATCCAGATGGAGAACATAGGCTGTAGCTAATTTAGAAAAGTGCTCTCTGACCTTGCCAAAGCAAATAACACAGCACCATTAAATGATACACGCTTTTTTGTAATGAGACTCATTCCCAAAAGAACACATCTTATTTGCTTAGCATATATAGCCTTGTTTAAATTTGATCAATATCTTATTAAATATTATACAGCATACAGAACTTGTCGCGTAAAACGGATGCATCGGAAAGCATTAAATCTGAACAGTCAGCATACAAACATATTGCGTTCAAGGTTACCTTTTTTTTTTTTTTTTTTTTTGCATCCGTTGGGAAATTGCATAAAATATTCAGTATCATTTGAGTTTGTCCCACTGAGAATAAAACTCACCTTCGTTATTTTCCTGCATTTTCCATCCCTCTAATATTTTGCAGACTTTCACACTATTTTCGGTTCATATTAAAAACGTCCCCTGCCGACACAGAGCCACGAGTCTGAGAGGAAAAAAGGTCAAAGCAATTTATATTTGACATGTGCGGTTTGATCGCCTTGTCATCGCCTCGGGCCACACACACACACACACACACACACACTCGACTTCACAGCGATCCAGACACATGCGTTTCTTTGCATTCGCTCCAGAGACGTCCTCGGATAGATGGCTTTCCAGCAAAGTGACCTGTAGCGGATGCTTGCAAGTCATCAATCCTTGCATGCATCGAAATGAAATGTTCTGACACGCCGGCGTGAATGAAAACACACACTCTTGATGGAGCTCTTAATGAGAAGAGGTGTCCGGGACCCACGAGTGCTTATTTATGAAGCAGACGCCGGCAACACGGGGTGGCGCTCCATTGCCTTTCTGAATAACCATCATGGCAATTTCACAGTGATTTACGATAAAGCTCTCGCAAACACAGACGTGTAACCTTGATTCTGCTGTATCATGAAGGAGACGTCTGTGGACACGTCTGTGGGCCCGAGGGTCTGTCCTTCGCTCTGGATCCGCGTCCCCGTTGGTGTGTGTGTGTGTGTTACTGGAGTGGAAGTGGCATTTGCGCCGGGCCTGTTGGGACCCGGTCACTCGCCGACAGTAACGGATGAGCTGCTGGTTAGAAGATGCTTTAAAAGTGACACGTAAAAATAGCCTTTTTTTCTGCTCAAAATTATTTATAATCAACACTTCCATCCAAACACAGACATCAGAAATATCATGTGACCCAGACCCTGGACCACAAAACCAGTCACATGGGTCAATTTTGTTAAATTGAGCTTTATAAACCACATGAAAGATGAATATATAAGCTTTCCATTGATGTGTGGTTTGTTAGGATAGGACAATATTTGGTCGAAAATCTGGAATCTGAGGGTGCAAGGTTTAACACAGTTGGTTATGTCTAAAGTGAAAGCAAAAAAGAAAGACAATTTAGATAAAATCTGCTTGTCAAATGCGTGTATATTAGACGCGCGTTGTGTGCAGGTCTTAAAGAGACAGTAGGCCTAACAGTAACATGCAGCCGCTTGTCCTTAAAGGGATAGTTCACTTTGAAAGTAAATATTGGTGTGTTTTATCTTACCTGAAGTGCATCCAAGCTGTAGGTGTCTTTGTTTCCGCAGTAGTTTCAATTTTGATATTTTTAGGTCAAACCGTTCTTGTCTGACAGTCATATAATGCAGGTCTATAGGCACTGTCTCACAGAGATGCACAGAGAAGTCCAAACTACACAAATCCCCATCGTAAGCACACATTGATGGCCTAAGACACGAAACGAGCGGTTTGTGTGAGAAAACGAACAGTATTTATATCATTTTTACTAGAGATGCTCCGATCAGCATTTTTGGGGCCGATTATCGATCACAGAATGGCAGAGGAATGGGAATCTTTTATCTATAATCTAGCAGTTTGCACCATTTGTAGAAATGAAACTAATTATGAGGTGGCAAGAACAATTTCTTTCTGGAACAACCAATTATACAAAACATAATTTACATAATTATTTGATCGGCGCTTTTGGGGTTCGCAGATCAAGCTATTTTTAGCCAATATCGGCCGATCATGATCAGCAGCCGATCAATCGGAGCATCACTAGTTTTTACCTCTTGTACACAACCACGTCCAAGTGATCTGAGGCGCGCGCGCTTCCTGGTGTGTGACGTGTGCGCCGGAAGTGATCTCTCGTGCGTGTACGTCACTCATTGTTTACACAGAACACAGATTGTACGTAAGACGGCTACTAGAAATGGTACTAATTTGCGCTTATCCGGGATGTTTAAACCGACGTAAAAGAAAACAATTACGTAAGTTTCCTTTCCGGCGCTTGCACAGACTAAGCCAGCGCGCACACGTCACACACCAGGAAGTGCGCGCGCCCTCAGATCACTTGGACGTGGTTGTGTACAAGAGGTAAAAACTATATAAATACTGTTCGTTTTCTCACACAAACCGCTCGTTTCGTGTCTTAGGTCATCAATGTGCACTTACGATGGGGAATTATTTAACTTGGACTTCTCTGTGCATCTCTGAGGCGGTGACCATAGACCTGCATGATATGACTGACAGACAAGAACGGTTTGACCTAAAAATATCAAAATTAAAACTACTGTGGAGACAAAGACACCTACAGCTTGGATGCTCTTCAGGTAAGATAAAACACACCAACATTTAATTTCAAAGTGAACTATCCCTTTAGGGGGATAGTTCACCAACAAACTAAAATTTTTTTAATTTACTCACTCTAATGTTGTTCCAAACCTGTATTCATTTTTTTCTTGTGCTGAACACAAAATAATATATTCTTTTTTTTTGTTATCAAATTTTTATTGTTTTAACATCGTTTAAACATGACATATAATGACGCAGACAAACAATCAGCATAATATATTCTGAAGAATGTGGGTAACCAGACAGTTGCTGGTCCCCATTGACTTCCATAGGACACAAATATACTATAGAAGTCACTGGGGAACATCAACTGTTTGGTTACCCACATTCTTCAGAATAACTTTTATTTTCAACAGAAGAAAGAAACTTATTCGGGTTTAAAACAAATTGAGAGAGTAAATTATGACAATTAAAAAAATTTGGGAAAACTATCAATTTAATGTTAATAAAACAACAAAACACAAGGAAAACACTCACTGCTCTTGACTGAGAACTTTAATAGTAGCTTACATGTGCATAAATGTGTATGTTTTTTGTGTTAGTCCATTTTTTATTTATTTATTGTTATTACTTTAACAGCTCAGGGATGTTCAGCCTGTTTGTGCACTTTCTAAAGATTATTTGGACTGCTTTTTTTTTCTTCTTTTTTTTAATCCGATTAATCGATTAATCGAAAAAATAATCGACCGATTTATTGATTATTAAAATAATCGTTAGTTGCAGCCCTAATTTACTTGATCATATCAGAGCAGATTTGACAGCAGAAAAACACGTGAAGCTCGGGCTGACGTTTGTTTGTACATTATACTAAAGGACTTTTACTTGCTAAAAGAGTCTAAACTATCGATCGGACGAGGAAGGAGTGTACCAGATCGTGTGCGACCGGTTTGAAGTAAACGGATGTTATTTTAGCGTGTACTGTTGCTTTAAGTGACAATCCTGCAGACTGTGCTGATGAACTCCAGCTGAATTACACAGTTAATAGATCCACGACTCGCCTCACAAACAAACAGACTGAATGTGCTCATGCAAAGCAGTCTAAAGCATATGCCATCTATCAGCCTCTCCGGGAATAAGACGAGGGCGAGCACGCCGGAGCAGGACTGTATTAAACTCCTCGGCGCGCAGCGGGCCGGAGACCAGGAGATGAGGAAAATCCCTCGGGAGAGGAGAAGCACACGCCGGTTTCTGCTTTAATACCTCTCCTCTCCTTCATCCGCATGTAAACAGATCGCCCCGCTCGCCTGACACTGAGATACCACAGTAAAACACTACTGTATACACACTATATACACTGTACTGATGAGGAGATCGCAGCTGGTTTCTCATTAAAATACAGGCGTTTGACTCCATATTTGAAGGTCCTAATCATAAATCTGCTCATTTCAAACTTTATTATTTACAGAAACTAGAAGTGGCAATATAGTGAAAATAATTCAATTAAGTCCTGAAGATTTAAAAACTTAATGTGTTTCAGGGTTTACACTTTTTATTACAAATTACCTTTTATTATTACAGGGTTTTTATTATTATAATTTTTTTTAAACTCATTAATAGCTATTTCCACCTGATAAAATGTTAGAGCTTAACATGTCTTAATTTTTTTTTATACTGTAAAAGTTTTTATTAATTACCATGACTTCATAAAATGTTATTATTAATTTGCTATGATTTAAGACTTTATTAATTTTTATGACTTTCTGAGATTGTATTTATTTCTTTGACTTATGATTTGATTAATTTCCATAACTGTTTAAGAATTTATTTTCCAAGACTTTAAGATTTATTTGACTAATTTCCATTACTTAAAATATAATTTATTTTCCACATTATTCAAGTTTTTACGGATTTCCATAACTTAAGATTTTAATCATTTCCATTACTTAAAACTTAAACTTTAAAACTTAACATTTTATTAATTTCTATAACATTTTTAAATGTAATAAATTTCCTTAATTCTTTAAGATTATTATTTGTCAAGCCTATTAAGATTTATTTAAATTTCTGTAAATTTGAGAAGTTATTCATTATTCAGTTATTAAAATTAATAAATGTGTTATTAGCTGACATTTCGATTTTTAGCTGTTTTAACTTTTCCATAAAACATTACATCTGTCAAAATGCATTGCATGCACAGCATTATATCCATGCAGTATGATTCTTTTTAGTGAATCGGTTCATTTGTTTGCTGAATCGGTTCATTTGTTTGCTGAATCGATTCATTTGTTTGCTGAATCGGTTCATTTGTTTGCGGAATCGGTTCATTTGTTTGCTGAATCGGTTCATTTGTTTGCTGAATCGGTTCATTTGTTTGCTGAATCGATTCATTTGTTTGCTGAATCGGTTCATTTGTTTGCGGAATCGGTTCATTTGTTTGCTGAATCGGTTCATTTGTTTGCTGAATCGGTTCATTTGTTTGCTGAATCGGTTCATTTGTTTGCTGAATCGGTTCATTGTTTCATGGCATTTTTAACCTCTAGTGTACTAAATGAAAACAGCAGCGCAAATCATTTAATCGTTTGATGAGAAAGGCTTCAGTTCATATTGATGTCTTTATTGAGTTGATTTCTTTTCTAGCTCCTGATATGAAGTTTGTGAAAGTATATGAATTGTGTATGAGTGTCCATATCAGGCCTTAATCACGAAGATCTAGTTATTTTCTGCTTGACATGCGACTGCGTTCGTTTGAAATGCCAGAGCGTTCGAGGAAATGAGCTCGCATTGCATTGCATTAGTTTTCATTTTTTGAAACAGAACACAGGAGATCATTAGATGAGTGTGATTAACCTTTAGATGCATGTAAACAATGCATGTCTGCTTATGGATGTGTGATGATGGAATAATGATGTCTGAATAAAATAGCACATCTATAGCTACTAGTGTTGGGTTGTTAAAAAAGTGACTTAAATGTGACATTATGCCCCTTTTCACAAGATGTAATATAAATCTATGGTCTCCACAGAATTTGTGTGTGAAATTTCAGCTCAAAATACCAGATCATTTATTATATCTTGTCAAATTGGCAATTTGCCCTTTTTAAACGTGAGCAAAAACGCGCCGTTTTTGTGTGTGTCTCTTTAAATGCAAATGAGCTGTTGCTCCGCCTCCGTTCAGAAGAGGGCGGAGTCTTTACACGAGCTTCAGAAACTCCGGCAATAACAGAACAGGCCAGAATCCCAGAATAACCAGTAGCGAGTGCAGCCTTACGGAGGGACTCAGGAAGAGTTTCTGGATGTTAGTGGAGACATTTGTGTAGTTGTTGTGGAGTTACACTGATCATCTCATCATCATGTTGAACTCTTACACAAGTGTGCACAGTTCCTGAGGTGTTTATAAGACAGCGCTGACATGTTCTGGTCACTAGTGTTCAGTGCTCGTCTGTGCTCGACCACAGAACAGTTTCATGCTTTGCTGGATCTTCTGCCATCGCGTTACAACTGGTCTCTGTTGGCGCTTGAGGAACCAAATGTCGGCTGGTGTGTGTAAACATGCAGATTAAGGGCCGGGAATATTATAAACGTGCAGATTAAGGGCCGGTAATTATATAAACGTGCAGATTAAGGGCCGGTAATATTATAAACGTGCAGATTAAGGGCCGGTAATATTATAAACGTGCAGATTAAGGGCCGGTAATTATATAAACGTGCAGATTAAGGGCCGGTAATATTATAAACGTGCAGATTAAGGGCCGGTAATATTATAAACGTGCAGATTAAGGGCCGCTAAATATGCAGATTAAGGGCCGGTAATATCATAATCGTGCAGATTAAGAGCCGGTAATATTATAAACGTGCAGATTAAGAGCCGGTAATATTATAAACGTGCAGATTAAGGGCCGGTAATATTAAAAACGTGCAGATTAAGGGCCGGTAATATTATAAACGTGCAGATTAAGGGCCGGTAATATTATAAACGTGCAGATTAAGGGCCGGTAATATTATAAACGTGCAGATTAAGGGCCGGTAATATTATAAACGTGCAGATTAAGGGCCGGTAATATTATAAACGTGCAGATTAAGGGCCGGTAATATTATAAACGTGCAGATTAAGGGCCGGTAATATTATAATCGTGCAGATTAAAGGCCGGTAATATTATAAACGTGCAGATTAAGGGCCGGTAATATTATAAACGTGCAGATTAAGGGCCGGTAATATTAAAAACGTGCAGATTAAGGGCCGGTAATATTATAAACGTGCAGATTAAGGGCCGGTAATATTATAAACGTGCAGATTAAGGGCCGGTAATATTATAATCGTGCAGATTAAAGGCCGGTAATATTATAAACGTGCAGATTAAGGGTCGGTAAACGTGCAGATTAAGGGCCGGTAATATTATAAACGTGCAGATTAAGGGCCGGTAATATTAAAAACGTGCAGATTAAGGGCCGGTAATATTATAAACGTGCAGATTAAGGGCTGGTAATATTATAAACGTGCAGATTAAGGGCTGGTAATATTATAAACGTGCAGATTAAGGGCTGGTAATGTTATAAACGTGCAGATTAAGGGCCGGTAATATTATAAACGTGCAGATTAAGGGCTGGTAATGTTATAAACGTGCAGATTAAGGGCCGGTAATATTATAAACGTGCAGATTAAGGGCTGGTAATATTATAAACGTGCAGATTAAGGGCTGGTAATGTTATAAACGTGCAGATTAAGGGCCGGTAATATTATAAACGTGCAGATTAAGGGCTGGTAATATTATAATCGTGCAGATTAAGGGCCGGTAATATTAAAAACGTGCAGATTAAGGGTCGGTAATATTATAAACGTGCAGATTAAGGGCCGGTAATATTAAAAACGTGCAGATTAAGGGCCGGTAATATTAAAAACGTGCAGATTAAGGGCCGGTAATATTATAAACGTGCAGATTAAGGGCCGGTAATATTAAAAACGTGCAGATTAAGGGCCGGTAATATTATAAACGTGCAGATTAAGGGCTGGTAATATTATAAACGTGCAGATTAAGGGCCGGTAATATTATAAACGTGCAGATTAAGGGCTGGTAATATTATAATCGTGCAGATTAAGGGCCGGTAATGTTATAAACGTGCAGATTAAGGGCCGGTAATATTATAAACGTGCAGATTAAGGGCTGGTAATATTATAATCGTGCAGATTAAGGGCCGGTAATATTATAAACGTGCAGATTAAGGGCCGGTAATATTATAAACGTGCAGATTAAGGGCCGGTAATATTATAAACGTGCAGATTAAGGGTCGGTAAACGTGCAGATTAAGGGCCGGTAATATTATAAACGTGCAGATTAAGGGCCGGTAATATTAAAAACGTGCAGATTAAGGGCCGGTAATATTATAAACGTGCAGATTAAGGGCTGGTAATGTTATAAACGTGCAGATTAAGGGCCGGTAATATTATAAACGTGCAGATTAAGGGCCGGTAATATTATAAACGTGCAGATTAAGGGCCGGTAATATTATAAACGTGCAGATTAAGGGCCGGTAATATTATAAACGTGCAGATTAAGGGCTGGTAATGTTATAATCGTGCAGATTAAGGGCTGGTAATGTTATAAACGTGCAGATTAAGGGCCGGTAATATTAAAAACGTGCAGATTAAGGGCCGGTAATATTATAAACGTGCAGATTAAGGGCCGGTAATATTATAAACGTGCAGATTAAGGGCCGGTAATATTATAATCGTGCAGATTAAAGGCCGGTAATGTTATAAACGTGCAGATTAAGGGCCGGTAATATTATAAACGTGCAGATTAAGGGTCGGTAAACGTGCAGATTAAGGGCCGGTAATATTATAAACGTGCAGATTAAGGGCCGGTAATATTAAAAACGTGCAGATTAAGGGCTGGTAATGTTATAAACGTGCAGATTAAGGGCCGGTAATATTATAAACGTGCAGATTAAGGGCCGGTAATATTATAAACGTGCAGATTAAGGGTCGGTAAACGTGCAGATTAAGGGCCGGTAATATTATAAACGTGCAGATTAAGGGCCGGTAATATTATAAACGTGCAGATTAAGGGCCGGTAATATTATAAACGTGCAGATTAAGGGCCGGTAATATTATAAACGTGCAGATTAAGGGCCGGTAATATTATAAACGTGCAGATTAAGGGTCGGTAAACGTGCAGATTAAGGGCCGGTAATATTATAAACGTGCAGATTAAGGGCCGGTAATATTAAAAACGTGCAGATTAAGGGCTGGTAATGTTATAAAAGTGCAGATTAAGGGCCGGTAATATTATAAACGTGCAGATTAAGGGCCGGTAATATTATAAACGTGCAGATTAAGGGCTGGTAATGTTATAAACGTGCAGATTAAGGGCCGGTAATATTATAAACGTGCAGATTAAGGGCCGGTAATATTATAAACGTGCAGATTAAGGGCCGGTAATATTATAAACGTGCAGATTAAGGGCCGGTAATATTATAAACGTGCAGATTAAGGGTCGGTAAACGTGCAGATTAAGGGCCGGTAATATTATAAACGTGCAGATTAAGGGCCGGTAATATTAAAAACGTGCAGATTAAGGGCCGGTAATATTATAAACGTGCAGATTAAGGGCTGGTAATGTTATAAACGTGCAGATTAAGGGCCGGTAATATTATAAACGTGCAGATTAAGGGCCGGTAATATTATAAACGTGCAGATTAAGGGCCGGTAATATTATAAACGTGCAGATTAAGGGCCGGTAATATTATAAACGTGCAGATTAAGGGCCGGTAATATTATAAACGTGCAGATTAAGGGCCGGTAATATTATAAACGTGCAGATTAAGGGCCGGTAATGTTATAAACGTGCAGATTAAGGGCTGGTAATATTATAAACGTGCAAATTAAGAGCTGGTAATATTATAAACGTGCAGATTAAGGGCCGGTAATATTATAAACGTGCAGATTAAGAGCTGGTAATATTATAAACGTGCAGATTAAGGGCCGGTAATATTATAATCGTGCAAATTAAGAGCTGGTAATATTATAAACGTGCAGATTAAGGGCCATACATCAGAAGGGGAGCGAAATCTGATCGGCTTATTTTTTGTCATGCTTGCAGAGAAAGGCTCACCAGAACAGAGTTACTGGGTTTCACTTTTCATGTTTTCTGGGTTGGTAGAAGCCCGATTACAGCACTTACACACAGAGAAAGTCAGATTTTCATGATACATCCCTTTAAAAACACTTTGAAATGACAAAAGTAACATCTTTCTCTCTGATTTGATCTCTGACCGTTCCACTGGGTCATCACACCTGTGTCTGTAGTGATGATGAGATAATCTAGACTGTGAATTAAACACAATAATTATCCCTCAGAAGCTCATTAGGCACACACTCTGCTCTCTAGGGATACAAACACAGCCTTTAGTTAAAGAAACGCTGACAAAAGAACATGCATCTGGCTCCTCTCTCGACACGCTCCACCGCGCGCTCACACTCTGTTGTGTTACAGGAACAAGCTTCAGATTGCGATCCTTATTAATTTTGCCATGACAACATTAATGGAGTGCAATGGTCCGATTCATCTCTCCTCCCTCTGGAGGGGATTGACGAGCTCCTGTCAGTCTCGGGTGGGCGGAGCCTCGTCTCATTAATAACAGTCATCATTTACTTGATCTGTTCAGATGTATGAATTTAAATGAGCTAATATGGAGTGAGACTCCAGACACAAATGATCCATCCGTCACGTTTGTCTGCTGAATTGTGTTTGACAGAATCACGAGTAGCACCTCACCTTCTTATGAGTATATTAATCAATAAATATGAATGCTATGCTTTTTATTTTAATAACTATATCATTGTAAAAAAAACAAAATTGCTAGTTTAACTTAAAGTAAAAATTAAAGTTAATACAACGGAGACGTCTAGATGGCTAGACGGATGAAAGCCTGAACATTCTATAAAAGTTATTTGAGATTTGAATTCGAAACCTTAAATTACTTAAAATAAAACTTTATCAAAACTGAAATACTTAAGTGTAACACCAAAGTAAAGTAAAAAAAAAAAAACTGGAAATATTTTGATTCAAACACTTGTCTTGAAACAAATTTGCATGGCAGGGAATTATTTTAAAACAGATAATTTAATATATATATATTATATTTTATAGTATTATTTTATATGAATATTGTATAAAATGTCGTATTTTAATATTATATTATAATACTGTACTTTCTATGTTGGTCTGATATTTAATATATTCAAATAAATGTGTGAATTAAATATTTAATTTATGCATTTCATTTTTATAACCAGCTATCTGTGTCCTGAAAAGCAATATCAGTGTTTGTGCAACATCAGTAAAACCATGCTCAAGTTGCAGACAGACCTATAGACAGACAGATGTATAGATACAAATATAGATAGATAAATAGATAGATAGATAGATAGACAGACAGACAGATGTGTATAGATAGCTCAACATATGTATAGATAGATAGATAGATAGATAGATAGATAGATAGATAGATAGATAGACAGACAGATAGATAGACAGACAGACAGACAGACAGACAGATGTGTATAGATAGATAGACAGACAGACAGACAGACAGATGTGTATAGATAGATAGACAGACAGATAGATAGATATACAGACAGACAGACAGACAGATGTGTATAGATAGATAGACAGACAGATAGATAGATAGACAGACAGATAGATAGACAGACAGATAGATAGATAGACAGACAGACAGACAGATGTGTATAGATAGACAGACAGACAGTAGATAGATAGATAGATAGACAGACAGACAGACAGACAGACAGACAGACAGTAGATAGATAGATAGATAGATAGACAGATAGATAGATAGACAGACAGACAGACAGACAGACAGACAGACAGACAGTAGATAGATAGATAGATAGATAGATAGATAGATAGATAGATAGACAGACAGACAGACAGTAGATAGATAGATAGATAGATAGATAGATAGATAGATAGACAGACAGACAGACAGACAGTAGATAGATAGATAGACAGACAGACAGATAGTAGATAGATAGATAGATAGATAGATAGATAGACAGATAGATAGACAGACAGTAGATAGATAGACAGACAGTAGATAGATAGATAGATAGATAGATAGATAGATAGACAGACAGATGTGTATAGATAGATAGACAGACAGACAGACAGTAGATAGATAGATAGACAGACAGACAGACAGTAGATAGATAGATAGATAGATAGATAGATAGATAGATAGATAGATAGATAGACAGACAGATGTGTATAGATAGATAGACAGACAGACAGACAGTAGATAGATAGATAGATAGATAGATAGATAGATAGGTAGATAGACAGACAGATGTGTATAGATAGATAGACAGACAGACAGACAGACAGTAGATAGACAGACAGACAGACAGTAGATAGATAGACAGACAGACAGACAGACAGTAGATAGATAGATAGATAGACAGACAGACAGTAGATAGATAGATAGATAGACAGACAGACAGACAGTAGATAGATAGATAGACAGATAGATAGATAGACAGATAGATAGATAGACAGACAGACAGTAGATAGATAGATTGATAGACAGATAGATAGATAGACAGACAGACAGACAGTAGATATATATATAGATAGATAGATAGATAGATAGACAGATAGATAGATAGATAGATAGATAGATAGGCGAGGTCAGATCGCGAGCGATGAAGGCGTACACAGCGTAAACACCGGCGCTGGAGTGTGTGTGTGTGTGTGATGGCTCTGGGAGTACATTAACAGAAGAGCCCCATCTGGGCGGCACCGTTCCACTCAACGCCCCGTTTCATTATCTCTCCATGTTCCCTGTGACCTGCAGAAAAATGACAACTGATTTACCTCAACATCAATTTGTATGTAAATCAGAGAAGGACTGGAGCGCGGCGAGTGGCTTAGCGGCGCTCATGCGCGAGTCTGAGACTGTCAGTGTGTGAGTGTGTGTGTTCGTCAGCGCCGGGCCGAACCTGAGAGGTTAATGGAGCTGATTCAGATCATGTGACCCGCTCTGACACGTCACGCCGAATAAAATCAACACAAGCAGATATTATGAAAACTGCATTAGAATCTTTTCTGTTTATGATTCATCATAGAGGTGTGCCATATTGACAAAAAAAATTGTACACTTTACAATAAGGTTCGTTAGTTAACATTAGTTGACTAAATTACACTGTAAAAAAAAGATTAGTTCACTCAACTTAACTAAGTCAAGTCATCTTGTTGCTTTGACTGAGTTAATTTGAGTCAACTTATAGTGTCAAGTTTATGCATCAATTAGTGTTTTGAAGTGTAATAAACTTGACACTATAAGTTGACTCAAATTAACTCAAAGCAACAAGATGACTTGACTTAGTTAAGTTGAGTCAACTAATCTTTTTTTACAGTGTAGTTAGCATGCCCTTCGAGGACACTCCCAAGCCACGCCTACCGGTAAGAGCGCAGTTAAACAACAAGGCTAGGCTACTAGTGAGTCTCCGTGACGAGTCTGCCCGGGATTTTGCGATCGCCCAAAATGTCCGGGATTCGGCTTTTGCGTTCTACAGTCGCCGTTCCTCATGTTCACTGCGGCGAGCGGGACGAGACTGACGGCCGCGGGAGAACGGCGCGAGACTGACGGCCGCGGGAGAACGGCGCGAGGCCGGTGGCGGGATCACTGATGAGCGGCGCCTGTGAGACGTACCGGTCTCGTATCTCTCACGGAGGAGCGGGAATCTTCTTAGCAATGTTAAAACGCACATCAACCGATCACTTGTTTCGCGTTCATGTAAACACTACATTCAGATTCACCAATCGGGATGAGTTCAGTTAGATTGAAACAAAAGGTGTGCGTGTAAACAATGAATGGCGACTGCAGAAAGCAAAAGCCGAATCCCGGACATTTTGGACGATCTCGACGGCTGGACATGTCCGGGAAAAAGAGGATGGTAACCGGCCGCTACTACTCAGCTTTCTCCACAGAACAAGAGCCGGTTAGCTTAGCTTCCAGATAAAAGATGGCTGACACTATTTGTGCATTCTGTGAGTGAGATCCCCTCTATGTGCGGGCTCAAGACATGCGGATCTAGCGCCTCCTACTGGCTGGAGTCTCTCGCCTCTGGCCAAAGAATCCTCCGATGATGCAAAATTATGATTTTTGCATCATCGGAGGATTTTTTACACACAAAAAACACATAAATGTCTCGTCTCAGCGGGACATGAGGGAGGGAAGCACGGTCATTCGAAGACACTACAGGTTTTCTACTGATACAAAGCTTACTGCTAAATCCTGAAGTATCCCTTTAAGGGCTTTTTTATTTTTTGGATGTCTCCGCTGGGAAGGAGATACAGAGACCGGACCTCTGGGAACTTTAATTGAAATCCCTTGATGTTGTCACAACTCCTGATGTTTATTTCTGTTTGCACACGTGAATCCTTACAGTCAGAATCAATATAACATTTGCAATCGTGCTGATATTGGGGGAAAATATCATAGAAACCCTCAAATATTGAAATTTGAGATCATTCGAACTGTTTTCTACATCACACAGTGAAAGTGTGCACTATCAAGAGTGTGTTTTTTGCACATAAATAAATGTAAGTAAAAAAATTAAAACTCTTCAAGCCCTGACGAAGACATGTTTTTATTTTATTAGACTTTAAATCTTCATCCTCCTGAGTGCCTCAGACCCTTATCTTTAGATATATGCGGATCCCTTCACTGAAGAGCACCGGAGGTATTTACACACCTTTACACCCAAGAAGCACTCCCAGCATTTTTCTGCTTATTGTCGCCGTTCCTCATGTTCACTGCGGCGAGCGGGACGAGGCTGACGGCCGCGGGAGAACGGCAAGCGGGACGAGACTGATAGATAGACCGGGCCCGTGATCTAGAGACGTGCGGCGCGGGACTAGATGTGATGGGCGAGCGCGGGCGGTAGCCTAATGCGCTCACTCTGTGTGTGCGGCTGCGGGAGAATAACACGATTAAATATAAATATCTATGAATAAAACATATAAAAACTAATAAATTGTTATTCATCTGTTGCAGAAAAGCAACAAGAACAACTAAAACAAAATAGAAACGATTTACAGGCCAGAGTTTCTATGTGTAACATGACGCAGCGTTGAGCGATGTAGCCAATCACAGACATATGTGTTGATTTCTAGAACGCAATGGCCAATCAGAAGCTTTTAAGATAGAATCCCCTCACCGACTTTAGTCTAAAGTCACCGACACTGTCTTTAGACTGGGTTTCTCCTGGTCAGTGGCGGAGTTGTTTTCTGAAACTGCAGAATATCACCAGGGAACGTTTGCGCCGGAACACACTCCTCTTTTCACTGAACCGCCCCCCGACCGCAAGTTCATTCCCTAATTTACCGGCGTGCGTCTGTGGAGGGAAAAGTCCACTAAATAGGAATGATACATGCGTCGGTGTACAAAGTCAATTGCGCTGGGTGCAAGATACGGCCCCTAATGTTTATTTCTCTCTCTGCACACGTGAATCCTTACAGTTGCACTAAATATTCTGCTCGTGTCACTATCTGACGGCCCAGTTTTGAAACGCGGCGTGTTGTGGGACGTCCAGCGGCCGGTGAAATGACCTTTATCTGGGCTGATAAATGGATCCCCGACTCGCTGATAAAGCTGCCAGTTCCCTGGCTTTGATTGTGAGTCTGGCGGAGGGTTTCTTGAGCTTGTCGTTGCGAGCGCACGCTGGGAGGTGGGAGATTCGTGCCGAGACACAGATGTTGTGACAGCATCACCTCCTCCGTCACACACACAAACACACACCGATTTCAAAGCCAGATGAAACTAGAGCATCTCACCTGATGTGTTTGATGGGCTCTGTTGCGTCAGACACTGGTTTTGAGCTTATAATCGCGATGCGACAAACACTGCGAAGAAGAAAGAGGAAAATATGTTGATATGCTGCATTGATTTGTATAAGAATATAACTAATATGTATTATATTATAATATTGTACATAGATTGTCAGAGTAAAACATTTCATCATTTGTTTAAAAATAAGAAAGTTAATATAAATGTATAATATTATAATAAAAGTCTGATATTAGGTTAAACTCTAACACTGGAATGACATGGAAGTAAAATCCAATTCAAATCTGAAACTATTTTATCATTCACACATTTATATTCTAGAATAGCTAGTTTATTAAAATATATCTTAGTATAATAATTATATTGTATATTATAATTATTATAACAAGATATAATATTAATATTACATTTCATTGTATTAATATTTTACAATGTTATGTTATATTGAATATATTGTATTACATTATGATACTATACTTTAGATTAAAAATAACTGATTTAAATTATTAAACATGTATATATTTATAAATCACAGTTATTATATATACAGTACATAATGAAATAAACAATCATATTTAGAATAATAATAAATTTAAAATCTTGTTTTTTATATATTGTAAATGTAATATTATCTGAATTATAAATAATAAATACTTTATTTATCAAATAATTTGTTTAATTTAGCGATGACTGAAAATAAATATTACATTTTATTATGAATATTATAATTACATTATTGTTCAAATATGAATATACTTTTTATATAATCTTAATATTAATATAATTTTAATATTAGTCAGCTGTTTAGTGCGTTTTAGTCATAATTGTAATAATTTAGTAGTAATATAAATTTTGGAAAGAAAATGCATTATTTATTACATTTAATTTGGATATTTTAAAATTGGATACATTTGGATATCAAAATTTTATGTCATATTATAAAATTATGTGTGTGTGTGTGTGTGTTTTTATATTATTTATTTATTTTATGTATTATTTAAACATTTTTATATTATATTTATTATATTATATTTATTATCTATTTTAGTTTATTTATAAATTATTATTATTATTTATTTTATTTATTATTTATGTATTTTTTATATTATATATACTGTGTGTGTGTGTGTGTGTATATATATATATATATATATATATTCTATTTTAGTTTATTTATTAATATTTTTCAGGCTTGTGGGGCAAATTAAAGGTGTTTCCGTAAAGTATGATGGGGGATCTAGTTTATTTGTCCAGTGTAGATTTGGTGTAACGTCACTATTGGACTGGAAGTCGTCAGCCTGAGAAACGGTTTCTCGTTGCATGAGTTTGGTTGAGCCTCTCTGATGTCATTATTAATGATTCATTCCCTTCAAGAATCATTTCTGATTAAATCTTTGCCAGGAACATTTCCTTTGACTCTGAAACCGACTCTTATTGTACGTCGCTCTTTAGTCTGGACCGATCGATCTTCTCAATTAAATGGGTTTGGAGCTTGATATGTTCATTTGGGACGCAGCCGCTCGTTTCGGAGCGGTTCAGAGGTTGAAGCTTCTCCCTGATTTCTGAAGAACAGAAAGTGACAGGTAGAAGAACGAACATCTCTTCTGAAAGGAAACATGTCCATCACTTACTCCGGTCTCTCTCACACACACACACACATACACACACACACACACACACACAGCCGGTCCCGTCCCAATCTGACGGACGGATGAATCAAATCAAACTGGACTTGTTTCAGGAATTTCTTCTCCAATAAAAGCTGAAAGGACTTTGAAGAGAGACGTTTCTCTTTGAATAATGTTTTTTTATGCCCTTCTTGTGTTTGGTCTCGACTAGAACAGGTTTTCCTGCTTGAATGTTGATTATTCTCCTCATATTCTCCAGTGTTGCGGCTCCTCTCTTCCCAGTCTGTCAGTAACGCTCTGTTTACTTCCTGTCTCTATGAAGCCCCTCCTTCTGAAAAGCACACTGTGCTCTGATTGGTCGGCTGGAGCAGTGTGTTGTGATCAAGCGGCAACCTCCCTGTCTCTCTCTTGAAACCAACACGGAAGTGAATTAAACGGCAGTTCGTCGACTGGCCGCTTGAGGCTGGCTGCAGAAGGGAGTCAAATCTGTATCTCCCGCATGTTAAAATGCCCAACTTTACAGCAGAAAAACACATGTTTACAGCCTGGTTCTCTCTGTGGCTTTGGTCTATACAGCTAATATTGCCCTTCATAACAACTGTGAGGGGGGTGCATTTTTTTATAACTCACCCGTTTAGTTGATTAATATTTAAAGTTCTGCTAAATTAAGGGTGTGTCCACTTTTGAGTGACAGGTGGATTCCCGCTGATGTAAATGCTAGCCGGTTAGCCGTCACTTCACCTCAGCAAATTCCAGCCGCTGAACTTGCCATCTCTGCCGTGTTTGTGCTTTTTTTCGGAATTATTTCATATAATTTAATACACCCATTAACGTTACTTCGCCCACGGCTTTGGATTCCACCGTTGTCGTCGAGTGTCGTTCGAGAGAACCAGCGCTGTATTCCAGTTGTTCTCCTCTGTGAACACGCTCTACTGGATGTCTGACAATTTCGTTGCTTTTTGGAGTTTTCAGATTTAAAAGCGTCTATAGATATAAAGGCCACACTCGTCCTGCGCACCGTTGCTCTGGAACAGATTATAACATGCTTATGTACCGTCAGATGAAATCCCGCAGGTGTCTGTGTTTCTCCGTTCATGCAATAAATGCACATCCTTGAATGAGCGCGTATTTCTAGCGCATTTAACGTTACTTGAACTTCACAGGTAATATATGTATGTTTTGACTCATTTGAGAATTGAGATGCGGCCAAAATCAGAATTTAAAATGGACTGAATAATAAAGCTCTCTACGAACTTGACGAGCGATGCCGCGCTGACGGACCACAGACTGTAATAAAGAGTGACTGACATGTATGCACATAATCACGGTCACACACACACACACACACTCAGAGTAATATTGTAAAGTTACTGCATAATACATTTTCAACTAGCAGAATAGCTGTACAGAATCACGATACACAGTCTCACTTGTAGCTATGTCTTTTAACTATTATAATATTTCGAAGGGCAAAAACAGGACCTTTTAATTGGCATTCTGATTTTAATCATCAACTGTCAGTGTCACTTTAGCGCGAGCCCCTGTGCAGTCGCAGACTTGGTACTGTGAGTAGCATATAGCATTAGCTCCCAAGCCTGCGCTAACCATGGAGCTAACTCCATAACGTCACGCTAGGTGGGCGTGGCTTCAGATAGCCAGGCTCCTCAGCTCCGCCTCTTTGCCCATATTCTGTTATCCGGGAGTGGCGAGCGGTGACGCGAGGCCAAGATGGCGACGGCTGGCTCCGCCCACTTAAGGCTTCAAAAATGCTCTTCAGAAACCTACGGGTGACGTCACGGACACTACGTCCATATTTTTTTACAGTCTATGGTTGTTATAGACAAAAAAAGTCACCCCCCTCACAGTCGCCATGAAGGGCAAAATTAGTTTTATAGACCAAAACCACTTTTTGTACCAGACTGTAAACATGTTTTATTCCGCTGTAAAGTTGGGCATTTTAACATGAGGGTTTATGGGATTGACTCTCTAGTGGCCAGCGGATGAACTGCAAGTTTAAGTCGTGTTGGACTCGAGAGACCGGAAGGCTACCGATTGGTTACGTTCACGTCTCTATGAAGCCCCTCCTTCTGAAAAGCACACTGTGATCTGTTTGGTCGGCTTGAGCAGTGTGTTGTGATTGGCAAATGCCCCGCCCCTTTCCATAACCGCCAGTTTCAACACAAAACTAACTCAACCAGGCCCCGCCCCTTTATTCTGCTCTGGAAAATAAAGTGGGATTGTTTACTAAGGAAACACACACACACACACTATCTTCAGATATGACGTGTGTGTGTTTGCCTGGAGTCTCGTTCACTGCTCAGTGTTTGCTCGGCTGATTGATGGCTGACCTTGAGCGCTGATGGATTTTGACAGGTGACAGTTCGTCAATATTCCCCTTTGTCCAGTCTAACATGGGGAAATTCAGCTTATTAATGATTAATATATGATTAAACGGGAATCCCTCATGATCTCACGCTGCTGTTTTCTCATTTTCATCAACTAAATGTTTCATGTCATAGTCAATAATAAGAGCTGGAGATTAAATAATCTGCTTTTATTCATTTATGAGTCTTTATGAGAGTTTTTTTAAGCTCATGTTTGTGTTAATTTGTTGAGAATTACTGATCACGTTTTTGAAGCAACCCAGAGGAAAATGTCATCGCTCTTTATTAGCGTTCTGAGTTTCACTGAAATTCTTGAATTAAATTCTTGTTTCTCTCCCATTGGCAGATACGTTTCATGTTTTACGTCAAGACTAAATGAAAAAACTTTTGCACACAAGCACATTTACTCTCTCACACACACACACACACACACACACACACACACACACACACACACACTCACACTCACACTCACTCACATTCTCAAACACACACACACTCACATTCTCACACACACACTCACATTCTCACACACACACTCACATTCTCAAACACACACTCACATTCTCACACACACACACACTCACATTCTCAAACACACACACACTCACTCACATTCTCAAACACACACACTCACATTCTCAAACACACACACTCACATTCTCACACACACACACACTCACATTCTCACACACACACTCACATTCTCAAACACACACACTCACATTCTCACACACACACACACTCACATTCTCAAACACACACTCACATTCTCACACACACACACACACACTCACTCACTCACATTCTCAAACACACACACACACACACACAAACTCACTCACTCACATTCTCCCACACACACACACACACACACTCACATTCTCAAACACTCTCACACACACACACACACTCACATTCTCTCACACACACACACTCACATTTTCAAACACACACACACACACACTCACATTCTTACTCATACTCACACACACTCACTCATACACAAACTCACACTCACTCACTCATACACACACAAACTCTCACACACACACACACACTCACATTCATACACACACACACACACACGTCTTTGTGTCTGCTGAGTGAAATTGCCTCCATTAATCATGTCACGGTCAGTTTACTTTTATCTGTAAAGCTAAACACATTAAACAGCCAACAGCCAATCACAGGCTTCGTGAAGAACCACAGAGACATATATACATCTACACACCTGACGTAAACCACGGAGAAATCTATATATCTATACGTCTACACACCTGACGTAAAGAACGCACATGAGATCTCTTTCATATCTCACTCACATTGTTCACATTCGTTTCAGAGTTCTATACATCTATACATATCTGACGTAAACCACGGAGAAATCTATACATCTACACATCTGACCAACACTGAACGCACATGAGATCTCTTTCATATCTCAACAATATCTGTTCACATTCCAGGTGTTCACAACACCGGTTCGTTTCATATCTCTATACTGTACGTCCATTGGCTCGTGTGTGTCTTTCATTCCTCCTGAAGATTTCGGGATATTTCTGACAGAAAAGCTGACAATATTTAGTCAAGTCACGTTTATTTCTACACTGCTTTACACGATACACACCGTTTCAAAGCAGATTCACA
>NC_136898.1:1010000-1027500 GCF_949152265.1 Phoxinus phoxinus
TGGGAAACATATGGCAAACATTAGCAATAGTTTAAAGAAAAGTTTGCTGTGCTTTTTGGACTTTATAATGCACTTTTTGATTATTTTGGGAGAAACACAGAGCTGCACAATTCTGGATTAATTCAGAATCACAATTTTATTTTTTAAAGCGATAGTTCACCCAAAAATGAAAATTAGCCCATGATTTACTCACCCTGAAGTCATCCTAGGTGTGTATGACCTTCTTCTGTCAGACGAATACAATCAGTTATATAAAAAAATGTCCTGGCTCTTCCAAGCTTTATAATGGCAGTGAATGGGTGTCTGTCTGTGGAAGTCCATGAAAGTGCATCTGTCCATCATAAAAGTGCATCTATCATCATAAAAGTGCATCTGTCCATCATAAAAGTGCATCTATCCATCATAAAAGTGCATCTATCATCATAAAAGTGCATCTATCCATCATAAAAGTGCATCTATCATCATAAAAGTGCATCTATCCATCATAAAAGTGCATCTATCCATCATAAAAGTGCATCTATCCATCATAAAAGTGCATTTATCCATCATAAAAGTGCATATATCCATCATAAAAGTGCATATATCCATCATAAAAGTTCATCTATCCATCATAAAAGTGCATCTATCCATCATAAAGGTGCATTTATCCATCATAAAAGTGCATATATCCATCATAAAAGTGCATATATCCATCATAAAAGTGCATATATCCATTATTAAAGTGCATATATCCATCATAAAAGTGCATATATCCATCATAAAAGTGCATCTATCCATCATAAAGGTGCATCTGTCCATCATAAAAGTGCATCTATCATCATAAAAGTGCATATATCCATCATAAAAGTGCATCTATCATCATAAAAGTGCATCTATCCATCATAAAAGTGCATCTATCCATCATAAAAGTGCATCTATCCATCATAAAAGTGCATCTATCATCATAAAAGTGCATCTATCCATCATAAAAGTGCATATATCCATCATAAAAGTGCATCTATCCATCATAAAAGTGCATTTATCCATCATAAAAGTGCATATATCCATCATAAAAGTGCATATATCCATCATAAAAGTTCATCTATCCATCATAAAAGTGCATCTATCCATCATAAAGGTGCATTTATCCATCATAAAAGTGCATATATCCATCATAAAAGTGCATATATCCATCATAAAAGTGCATATATCCATTATTAAAGTGCATATATCCATCATAAAAGTGCATATATCCATCATAAAAGTGCATCTATCCATCATAAAGGTGCATCTGTCCATCATAAAAGTGCATCTATCATCATAAAAGTGCATATATCCATCATAAAAGTGCATCTATCATCATAAAAGTGCATCTATCCATCATAAAAGTGCATCTATCCATCATAAAAGTGCATCTATCCATCATAAAAGTGCATCTATCATCATAAAAGTGCATATATCCATCATAAAAGTGCATATATCCATCATAAAAGTGCATCTATCCATCATAAAGGTGCATCTATCCATCATAAAAGTGCATATATCCATCATAAAAGTGCATATATCATCATAAAAGTGCATATATCCATCTTCATTCACTCTCTTGAAGTTTAAAAGTAGACAATCTATAGGCCCAAAATCTCAAATTGACCAGTGCATGAAATAAACAATGGTTTTGCCTGTAGTTTCTGACCTTAAGTTAGTAAACTATTTGTGAATTTGATGAATCTCACAGCGGAAATGTTCTTGAAATGTTCTAAGTGAAAGCATGTATTTCAGAAGCACAATGCTGAGGTGAGGTGTGTACGTCTCTTCTGCAGCGCGCTGACCTTTCCTCATATCATCGGCTATCATATTATTACCTTTATGAGCCTTGATTTACAGAACATGCCCTGCGCTGATATCCGCTCTAAATGTCGAGACATGGACTCATTAAAAGACCTTTAAACGAGCCTTTAGAATGCGCCCTGTCTTTGTTTTATTTGTCCGCTGCTTAATTAGAGAGGATCATCCGACTAATAAAGAGCATGAACCAACAAATCCCATAATGCAGCTGGAGCCCATTCAGCTGAAACTCTCATATCCATCCATATATGATTGCATATGATCAGCCCACACACAATCTGCGCTCTCACACACACATCCACGGATTCGTTCTTAGGAAATATTTTGACTAATTTGATTTTGTTTTGTGTCATCAATGAGAGTTTAATAGTGATGGATGCTGTTCACACACACAGTGTAAATAGAAGTAATATGGTACAATAACCTTCACCAACTAAGTTGACTATTTAAACTCACATTAGAAATAGCATATGATTCTAGAATATTTCTCGTACTATTTCTGCCATATCTTTATTAGTGGTACGCTCTCCTACAAAGCTACTGTGTCATATTTCTAAAGCCTCTAGACACACACACACACACACACACACAATCTCCTCCAGTTCTTCTCTTGTCCGATTGATAGTTTAGACTCTTTTATCAAGTAAACGTCCTTTAGTATATTGTACAAACGTCCTCCTTCTGCTCGAGCTTCACGTGTTTTTCTGCTGTCAAAAAGTAAACATAAGAATAACTTTGATATTAGTAATATTCCAGCTGGACTGCTTGATTATTACTTGATTATCCATCATCATTTATTATAAAAATCATATCAAATATGATTATCAAGCTTTTGAGGAAGGTTTATTTGTTCATCTCTCAATCATCATTATATTGCATTGCATTATGTTTCAAAACTACAGATCATAAAACTAAACATTTAAATATCATCTTCCTAAGACTTATTTTTGACAGATATTGATATTTAAATACATTTTATGTAAGTAACTGTTATAAAGATGTCATTGATTTACATGACAAGCATCAGAATTTCATATAAATATCCGCATCTGCAGCAAAAAAATCATATTTTTTCTCAGTTTGAGTCTCTGGATAAAATTGAGATGTTTTTCCCTCCATATTCTCACTATATCAGACTATATGAGACATAAAAGCATACTCAACACAAAAACTCGTGCAAACTTTTTAAATATTTTATCTAAAGGTTCAGTTAACTATTCCATTTCAAAAAGTTCTTATTCTGACTATTTCATATGTAAGGCTTTACAGGGTTAAAGCTGCACTGCAAAACTTTCACTCATGAAATTATTTTATTTATTCATTCATTTTTAAATCAATTGTTAATCTCACTTTTTTCCGCAGATGAATCTGATCATGGCTGACCCTCTCCATATGAGACCCGATCTATGATCTACACTCAGAAGAAAGTCCTGCAAGATGTACATCTGGATAAAACCACAATTGAGGAAGTAAGTGGCATATCTAACTGTCCTAGACCTTTATTTCTCTTCTTACGGGCATAAATACGCAAGTACAAAAGACGTAAAACTGAGATTATGTGACCCAGCTGGCAAAAATATAAATTGTTATTATATATATATTCTCTTCTCTGATGATGTGGGCGGGGCGACCTGTCACTCACATGAGATCCATCAATAGCAAACCACAACCATCCAATCAATCCCCCACAGACACAATCAACATTTGTTCTTGTTTGAGAAGCGATTTTTCTTTTACGCCAAAAATCATGAGGATATTAAGATCATGTTCCATGAAGATATTTAGTAAATGTCCTACCGTAAATAGATAAAACATGTATTTTTGTGAGTGAATGCAGCACAATCGTGAACATAAATGCACAACTTTAAAGGAGATTTTCTCAATGTTTACATTTTTTTGCTCCTCAGATTCCAGATTTTCAATAGTTGTGTCTCGACCAAATATTGTCCTATCCCAGGGGTCGGCAACCTTTTTGTCATGAAGTGCCATTTTTAAGTTTCTGAGTTTATCACTGTGCCATAACCCCACCCCAATATGTATAAATACACATATACAAATTTTAAATATTCATAATGGCTAACATAGAAATAGTGCAGAACTTTAAATAGGCCTATTTCTGAAGCAATTTTTCTTTTCTTTTTTTACTTTTGTCAAAATCCTTTAGTTTTTATTGTTTTCAGTTTTAAATTACACTTTGAATAACAGATTTCCAACGGGTCTGTTTCCGCCTGGTCATTCATGCGTTTTAAATGGTCAGATAGGCTAGCTATCCGTTTAGTTAAAACTGTTCCGTTTACACTGGGCAACGTAACTGTCTCTGCCAAACGAATATAAATCTAATCTTCAATTCCTGCACTATATGCAAATTTAACAGCGTTCACTTCACAGAAAGCAAGATCGAAATCAAAGCGCGTCGGCTTGCTGAAGAGATGTTCAGGTACCGGGAGCCGTTATAAAACGCATGCATAAAATGCATGTTTCGTTTTTACCATTTTAGGAGTAAAATTAACATTTGTGGCTTCAACAACCAGATGCAATCTGTCCAGTTTTATCTGGGATGCGAATGGAGCGTCTGGCGCCAGTGATTTCAATGTTAAGTCAATGTAAAGACTCGTTTACGCGCGTCTAGAGGTCCTGCGGCGCGACTGAGGCGTTTAGCGCGGCAGACGGGAATTCGCCTCATTCGCACGTCCATTTCGCTTTGGACGCGTGAATGGATTCAAAATGTTCAAGCATCCAACTAGACGCGAATTTGACGCTCTATTGGCGTTTGGTGTGAACGCAGCATAAGCTGTCAGTCAGTTGTGTGCACGTGATGCGCAGTGATCGCACCAATGGTTTGTCAGACCTGCACGCTCCAATTCTAACACTTTAATAGTATGTATTAATTAATATACATTAATATAACAAGCTGTGTTACTATGATGAATGATTGCCTCAAAATGTAGATCTGTATGCAGGTACGAGGTACTTTATCTGAATGAAATGCATACATCTCTCACTTTTGCTCGCGTGCCATAGGTTGCCTTCCCCTGTCCTATCCTAACAAACCATACATCAATGGAAAGCTTATTTATGCAGCTTTCAGGTTTTCTGATGTATAAATCTCTTTTCTTTTTCTTTTTTATGACCCATGTGACTGGTATTTTGGTCCAGGGTCACATGTTATAATAATAAACTTTATTTTCTATCTCAAAGAGAAAATAAGAAAAAAAATACAACAATATAAAAGAAAAGCCTTCATAAAGTCAAGTCATCCTCATTTATACAGCGCTTTTAACAATGTAGATAGTTTCAAAGCTGCTTTACAGAGATAAACGTATAATTTAAGGTAACAGATTGTTTTGGCTTTATAGCGGTTCTTGAATAAAGATATTTTCCAGCTAAAGTTTTGATTGATTCGCTTCCGTCACAACGATCATTAGTTATTAAATTAGAGACCGCTAAGACGACACGTTCTCTCTACACACACTTTAAACTGAACCCGTGAGAAACACTGATGGCGCTCACGTGCGCATCAAGAATTTATTCTATATGTGCGTTTGAATATATATACGTATGTTTGTAATTCCCTACAAACCAAGCCTTAAACTACTTGTCCTGCCTATAAATTTGATATAGAATTTTATTTTATTTTATCACTACGGGGGAGATACACGAATTTCCCACAATGCTTTATCTGTAGAGTGATACAGGGATAAATTAAATGCTATAGAATAGTTAGAAATAATCAAATTAAAGCTGTTTTGAGGGAAGATTTAAACCCCGAGGAGATTCTGCTCGCCTAATCTCATAGTGCTGGAAACATCCGGAGTGTGTTGTGTGTCAGGATCATCCACGCATAACTGAGTGTGTGTTGCATGCTGTCGTTCTCCTCAACGCTCTTGGCTTCGTTTATCTTCCATGTGCCTTTAAAATCTGTGCAGGAAACATGAATTCATGACATGACAGATGGATGTGGATGAGAAGAGGCCAGTGTCTCCTCCTCTTGATCTGTGCGTTTAATGAGACTCGACTGCAGGAGGCCGATCTGCACTCGTATGAATGATAAAGCCGGGTTGAAGCCCGCATGGCTGTTTGTCTCTGAATTACTGATGGATTTCTCCGACCGGATCCGCTGGAGTGCTTTATTAGTGTGACTGTGACCTTTCTGCTGGGATCGGGCTGCTGGGATTCAGGCGTTCGTTGGGTTTTATCGGGCAGAAGCTTCCCTTTGTCCCTCCAAAACCGATTAATGAGTCCCGGCGCTTTACAGAAACACACGCCGAAAATATGCATGGAAATCATGGTTAATAATGTAGAAATAATTACACAAGCTGCCGTTGAGTGTCGCCACATGAGGCAGCAGAGAGTTAAAATTAAAAGAAGAATTCACATTATTTACGTTGATCCCATACTGTATGTGTCCCTGGAATAATCTCTCCATTGATGTGTGGTTTGTTAGGATTGGACAATATTTGGTCGAGACACAACTATTGAAAATCTGGAATCTGAGGAGCAAAAAAATGTAAACATTGAGAAAATCTCCTTTAAAGTTGTGCATTTATGTTCACGATTGTGCTGCATTCACTCACAAAAATACATGTTTTATATATTTACGGTAGGACATTTACTAAATATCTTCATGGAACATGATCTTAATATCCTAATGATTTTTGGCATAACAGAAAAATTTATAATTTTGACTCATACAGTGTATAGTTGGATATTGCCACAGATATACCCGTGCGGCTCCAGACTGGGTTTGTGATACAGGGTCACATATCATTTTGTTTTTTGGTGTAATTCTTCTGAAGTCTTTAAATTAAGGTTTGTTCGTCACACAAAGCATTAAAGGGCACCTATTATGACATTTAAAATGTTCCTAATGTTGTTTAGGGAGTCCCCAACAACAGTTTTACATGCATGCAATGACAAAAAACACTTTTGTTTTCGTATAATATGCATTTATTTTTACCTGATTTGCTCACCGACTCCCAAATGAATCGTTCAACGACTCATTTTTCAAACCCCTCCTTTGCGCGACGCTAATCTGCGTTGATTGGTCAGATGACCCAGCAGTGTTTACAGAGATAATACTTATTTTTAACACGGAGTACAATGATGCTTTTATCAATTAAATTGTGTTATAATAATGATTATAGTCCACTGCTTTATAGTTTGTAGTAAAAAACTAAAAATAAGATAAATAATTTAATGTTATTAGCGATAGCCCAGAGTTCATATTGTAAAAGCACAATCAGTCTTTGTTTGCGTTAGCCCGATGCATAAACATAACGGTTTTACACACAAAAAATGCAGTTACGTTACTACGAGGTATTACTCTATTCTTTAAGACAACTCCGAAAACAACGACAAACACTTCACATCTCAATACAATTGCCATTGAAGACCTAGAAGCTAAACGGTGCTTAGCCTACACAACAAACAAAATAATTATTAAGCATGCTACATAAAATATAAAAGCAAAAATTATTAATAACACTTACAGGTTGTGATACGGAGGAGGAAGCTGATGCAAATACACTTGGAACTGAACCTTCCTTCAATATTCCTTCCTTAGAATCCAAGTTTGATTGCATTTAAAAAGCAATCGTCTTCAAAATGGTGCGAACAAAGCACACGGCTCGGACTACACTTCTGTGGTATAGTGAATTGTAGCCACTTAGTCTTCAAATGCTCCTCCTTGGGCAGATTAAAAAAGTTGTCTTTTGAGCCGCACTTCAGAACACAGCGTCTCGTCGCCATGATGTTTTCCCTGCTGGCCTTGGAGCGCAATAAGTGGGCGTATCGTATTCAAATAACTTGACAAGTTGACGTCATCTAGTCAGAGAAAAAGCTTCGGTCTTCTAACGATTCATAAAAATGACTCCGAGTCGACTCTCACTTTTGAAAGACAATAACTTTATATACGGTGCACTTTCATATTTCAAACTTTGCAGGATGTTTTTGTTCACTTAGATCTATGTTACACACTACATGAAAGGTAAATTTAAAAATTCCATAATAGGTGCCCTTTAAAGTCATTCACTAATCATCTTCTCCTTTGTAGTTTCATGTTCGTTTTTTAAACGTTCAGCTCTTTTAAATGGAGCTTGACTTAAACTACAGATCAAAAGTTTGGGGTTAGTGCAATTTTATAAAAATAAATGAATACTTAAATTCATTAAGGACGCATTAAATTGATCAAAAGTGACAGCAAAGTAATGTATAATGTTACAAAATATTATATTTCAAATAAATGCTGTTCTTTTGAACTTTCTATTCATCAAATAATCCTGAAAAATAAAATGTATCACGGTTTCCACTAAAATATGAATGTGTTCAACACTGATAATAATCATAAATGTTTCTTGATCATCAGATCATCATATTATACTGATTTCTGAAGGATCATGTGACACTGAAGACTGGAGTAATGATGCTGAACATTCATCTTTGATCACAGGAATAAATTACACTTTACTGTATATTCACATAAAAAACTGCAGATTTACATTATAATAATATTTCACTGTTTCTGCTGTATTTTTGATAATCTTGGTGAGCAGAAGAGACACTTTTAATGCACTTCAACATCTCTGCTTTTGTGTTTCACAGAGAAATACCAGTTTGCCGGTTTGAACCGATGTGAGTAAATAATAACAATCTTTATGTTCCTTTAACTATGTGTGTGTGTGTGTGTGTGTGTGTGTGTGTGTGTGTGTGTGTGTGTGTGTGTGTGTGTGTGTGTGTGTGTGTGTGTGTGCGTGCGTGTGTGCGTGTGTGTGTGTGCGTGCGTGTGTGCGTGCGTGTGTGTGTGTGTGTGTGTGTGTGTGTGTGTGTGTGTGTGTGTGTTTCTGACGGGACCTTCATCCATCTTGACAGTACCAGTATGTGTGTGTTGGCGCAGTTGAACAGAAATGTCTTCACACTTCTGTGGGGAAGATCATCAGCACAATGATCTCGAAGCGATTGATTAATGTCTGACATGTGGTCATTGTGCCCGTAATGGACGTATCAGTCACACGTCTGCTGTTCGAATTAGACGTCATTAATTGTGACAGACGCGGTGACGGTGTCGTGGTGAAGGGCCAAACTGATTAAATGCTTAATTTTGTGGGGACACAAGAAGCAAGAGGCTTTGTTTTGTTTGTGTAGTTCGGTGAGCTCATGCATATTTATGAATATTCATGTAGGGTCACCTAAACCCTCTAATCTGGGACATTTTGCACGCTGCTTCTGATATGACATGCTTATGCGTTAACCCACAATGCTTTGCTGTTTGAAAGTCATGATGGCATTCGTAGAAGCTGTAACTAGCATCATTGCTCATTTGAGTCTCAGTTCTTTCTCCTGAAGTTCTTTAGAAATAAAAACAGACACAAACGCAATCCTAGTCGTTAGCGATGCAACGATATAAACATTTTGGCCGATACCGATAACCGATATATCGGCCAATAAATCGAAATCCAAATTTTTATATAATGTTGAGAGCCTGATTACAAAAACAAAAGTCTCCTCATTAAAAGCCACGTCCCAAACACACAATTATAATGTTCTCATGATAATGTTATGAAGCCGATATGACTCTTATGCCTTTCTTGAAGTGATTTCAATCATATATTGTGCATATATATATATATATACAGGTGAAACTTGAAAAATTTGAATATCGTGCGAAAGTTAATTTATTTCAGTAATTCAACTTAAAATATGAAACTAATATATTATATAGACTCATTACATGCAAAGTGAGATATTTCAAGCCTTTATTTGTTATAATTGTGATGATTATGGCTTACAGATTATGAAAACCCCAAATTCAAAATTAGAATATTGTGTAAAGGTTTGCATAAGCGGTAAGCCATAAAAAACATGATTTTCTCAGCGTTTTGTTCAAACCCTTTTTAGTGAAACTTACCCACATTCAAGACTTAATAAAAAAGAATGCATGAAGAATGTTGTTCTTTCTCTCTCACACACACACACACACACACACTCTCACACACTGACACAAACACACTAACACACATACACACACACACTGACACAAACACACTAACACACACACACACACACACACACACACACACACACACACACACACATATACTCACAAACACTGACACACACAAACACATATACTCACACACAATTACATTCTCACTTACACATACACACACACACACACACACACTCAATATTCTGAAAGTTTTGTGAAAATGATCAAAAACGCTGGCAGTGAAAGAGTTAAATCATAACTTGGCAAAAATGCAACATCACTTTTTTCTTGAAACGTCTCCCTTTAATATCTGAGCAGTCCGTGGAGTCTGTGGCGTAACATCGGCTCGTCCTCCGTCACGCCCGTTCTTTCTCTCACACACACACACGCACGCACACACATACACTCACTTCCTCCGTCCGGCTTGTCCGCCCGATCTTTCTCTCACACATACATACATACACACACACACACACTTCCTCCGTCCGGCTTGTCCTCCGTCACGCCCGTTATTTCTCTCACACACACACACACTCACTTCCTCCGTCCGGCTTGTCTGCCCGTTCTTTCACACATACACATACACACACACACACTTTGTCCGGCTCGTCCTCCGTCAGGCCCGTTGTTTCACACACACACACACACACACACTTCCTCCGTCCGGCTCGTCCTCCGTCAGGCCCGTTGTTTCACACACACACACACACACACACACACACACACACTTCCTCCGTCCGGCTCGTCCTCCACGAACACAAAGGCCAGTCAGCCGGCCTGATTGTTGAACAAAAGCGAGAGTGTGAGGAGCCTCTGGTCCCAGACTGGATCTGCACACTTCACTGGCTCTCGCTGACGACAGCTGACACACACACACACACACACACACACACGCTGTTATTAAGACACATCAACAGTTGGAGCCGGAGTCGGGGAGACGATCCTGTGTGTAAACCCCGCCGGGTCCCTCACCTGTCTCACTGGCACCCGTTCTCATCCTTATAATGACAAAAATATAATGCGATATATATATATATATGCATTGACCATGTATGGCATATATTAATACATATAAAATATTTATAAATTATGCAAAAATAGCATATGTAATATTCACAAAGTTTTATCCTTTATTGTGTACATATACCATTAAGACTATAATTACTATATTTTAACAGTAATGGCTGTGCGCTAAATACTTGAGTAATGCAGGTGTGCTTTTGTTAACTAGCTTGAAAATATTATAATGTAAATAATTAAAAGAAATATATTACATTTCTCCATTTATGTGTGTTAATGCTGCATGAGTAAACAAATCTGCAATATATTACACATGCGGTACAATATCTGATCACATATACACATATATATATATTATGAAGTGTATTACTGAATATAAAATTGCATGCATTATGTTATATTAGTAAATATTGACACATATTTTTCAATATATGAAATGTGTTTTTTTTTTTTCAATAAATGTGTTCCAGTGTAAGTCACTTTGGATAAAAGCGAGCGTCTGCCAAAGGCATAAGTGTAATATATTGATCAGTCATATATGTGAACTGTGTTCTCCAGGGCCGTCGTGATGCGGTGTGCTGGTGTCCGCTCCGCTGCGCAGGCAGGAGTGTGTGTGTGGAGAAGCAGGAGTGTGTGTGGAGAAGCAGGAGTGTGTGTGGAGAGGCAGGAGTGTGTGTGGAGAAGCAGGAGTGTGTGTGGAGAACAGCAGGACCGGCAGCTCGTCTGTGTCCCGCCCGGAGCGATGCACATGCCGGCCCAGCGAGAGAGGATTCCTGCAGCAGACTTCACAAAACAACACTTCATGCTTTCGGGAGCAGTCGTCAGTGTGTCCGGCACACGGTCAGCAGATTATTGTGTTCTCCGCCTGGAGTGAATCCAGCGCTGCTGTACAACTGCTCACACACGTTTGCAAAACTTTGCCTTTTTTTTATATCTTTACACACATATCCATTAATTACACACACACACAATGCCCCATGTCTCTCTTGCAAAATGATGCACTGTATTCAAAATATCACACACACATCTCAAAGCTACGTTGCAAACAGCTTTGACATAATATTATATTTTTGGATATGTCATAAACACAGTTATTCAAAACCTAAAGCTCTTCTTTCATGACATCTCTGAACAAGATTGCAAGTATTTGTCAGAGAGGTGTTGAAAAATTCACGGCAAACACGAAAGCAAGATTGAAACCAAACTATTTATTGGTTTACTGTAAGCATTTGTGGTTATGAATACAGTATTACACAGTCCGAAAAACCTATAACTCGACCTTTGACCTTTTATAGTGTATGTTCAGTAAAGCAATGAGTGATTGCACATGTGAGGAGTGTGTGCGTGTGCGTGTGCGTGCGCGTGCGTGTGAGTGAGTGAGTGTGTGTGTGTGTGTGTCTGTGTTTGAGCGTGCGTGTGTGTGTGTGAGGCTCTGATGAATTACTGTGGTGATTTGATAGGTTGTGTTTGAAAAAGAAAATTCCTGTTATATTTTTGTGTTACATAGATATTTGTGTGTGTGTGTGAGAGGTATTGTGTGTGTGTGTGTGTGTGTGTGTGTGTGTGTGTGTGTGTGTGTGTGTGTGTGTGTGTGCGTGCGTGCGTGCGTGCGTGCGTGCGTGCATGCGGTGTGAAGAAGCATAACAGCGTGCGTGCGGTGTGTGTGTGTTGTTTGCAAAAAGTGTTTTATGAAATTGAAAGTTGAAGGTTGAGAATTAGTGTATGGGTTTTGCAGATTTGATGTGTGTTTCTGGTGTTTGAGTGTCAGGTTTCAGAAATTGTGTGACAAGTGAGGATATTGTGTGTAAGGGGTTGACACAAACCTGTAAAAAGGTCAAAGGTCGAGTTATAGGTTTATCGGACTGTGTAATACTGTATTCATAACCACAAACACTTACAGTAAAACAATAAATAGTTTGGTTTCAATCTTGCTTTCGTGTTTGCAAACTTGAACAGAAATGTACACATGAGCTCATGAGAGAAGAGCTTTAGGTTTTGAATAACTGTATATGATATTGTGTATATGATATATCCAAAATTATAATATTATGGAAAAGGTGTTTGCAACGTAAGACAAATGTGTGCTTTTGAGATGTTTGTGATATTTTGAATGCAATGCTTCATTTTGCAAGAGATGTGAGGCATTGTGCATTGTGTGTGTGCAATTCTTGGATTTGTGTGTAAGACACATTTTACCGCCGCTCCTGAAAATGATGCTTATGAAGGAAGTTGCCATAAAGTGCCATAAATGATCCTGCATGTAAACAACGGCTCTTATCGCATTCATAATGAGGACGAGACGCGTTATGAGTCTGCCGGCATCAATAAGCGTGATTAAAATGCATAAATCTTTAGAACAGGGACGTTAATATGATCAATCTAAGGCTTTGTTCCAGTGATCAGAGTGCATGTGTCCCGCTAACATGAGGAACGGTGTGAGAACGGCCTTGTGGGATGTTTCTGATCATCTCTCTGTCTTCTGACGAGTGTTTCTGAACATCAGAGTTCATGAAGATTTATGTGAAGTGTACATGATCAGTTTAAGGAAGTTATTTAGTGTATTCATTTCCCATAGCTAATGACATACACTAAAGTTTGGAATAAGTGTGATGTTTTGAAATGTTCTTTTCTGCTCACCAAAGCTACATTTATTTGATCATAAATACAGTAAAAACAGTGAAATATTATTATAATGTAAATCTGCAGTTTTTTATGTGAATATCTAGTAAAGTGTAATTTATTCCTGTGATCAAAGCTGAATTTATCATCATTACTCCAGTCTTCAGTGTCACATGATCCTTCAGAAATCAGTGTAATATGATGATCTGATGATCAAGACACATTTATGATTATTATCAGTGTTGAAAAACATGTGGAAACATTTTGTTGATACATTACCATTCAGGGGTGCGTTTCCCGTACAACTATATCGCTCGCTGCTTAACTACAGTAGTACGATGCATCGTTGGAGAAATCAACTAGCTAGTCACGACTGTTTCCCGAAACCGTATGTCGCAAAGTGTCGTTCAACCACGTTGGTTTATGGCGTCTCGCACGTGGTGGACTAATGACTTATTTTAATGAATCTGTTTGAGATCGAATTAACGCTAGATTTTGTCATTTAAGTTACAGACATGGCATCTGAAGACCATTTCTAATTGTTCTCAGTTATTTTTCTTTATTACCAGACTCAATATTTGGCTCATTCTTACATATTAGAGCACGTTCGCACATGCGCAGTCTTCAAAAACGGTATAACATATAATGGTGAGTGAGCGCGATCTGGACGATCAGTGAATGAGAGATATTCTGCTGAATAAAATGAAATAAAATTTTGCGATGATTTATTTTTCCGTGATATCTCCGTGAGCTTCTACAGATGCGCAGTAAGACACATTTTTCCGACATTTCAGTGTGGGTGAGAAACTTTTGGGAAACGGCTGAAAACGTTAGTGTGAACGGAGAGTTTTCAGATGTATCCGGATTAATGTAGACGTAGCCTCAGCCTTTTCTCTCTCGGCAAACAAACATAGTTGACACGGATTTCCACCCGTCCTCTGGGATTGGTGTGGGAAGAGAAGGTCACCTCTGAAGTCCCTGAACCTCTCGGGCTCGGGCTGAATCATCACCTGGCGTTGCGATGGAAATGGGAAGTTTTTTCCCCTCCTGCTGTCCGACACTACATCAGCCGAGCCGCTTGGGACTCAGGTGTGTTTCCCTCTCGGTGAATAATTGACCCGACGCCAGAGGAACGGGGGGGTCGTCTCCTGCAATGACAGAGAGGACGCCCCGAAACCTGCTTCCACAGTCCTGAGCTGAGAAGAGCCACAACACACAATCACAACGCAGAGTTCAGAGGCTTGTTTTGCGTACTGCATATCTGAACACGACTCCATCAATCTGGTTTGCTCTGAAATATCTCGGCAAGCAGTTTTGCGTTTAAAAGACGTCTAATAGCGTCCAAACACAGCCAGACGTCTAGACTAAAACAAGGCAACATTTGGGCTGTCAGTGAACATTTAATAGACGTCTAAACCATCGCCCGAGAATAGGTTACGCATAGAACATGTCAAAGAAATGAAACCACACTGTTGACTTTGCTCACGTGATGGAATATCACACATCTCACAAGTTATTTAGGCAAAATGTGACCAAACTCAAGGTTATTTTGTCTAGAAGTGTGTTCCTCACAGCCGGACTATAGTTACCATAGACGCTGAAATTACGGCTATTGCATGCTGTGAACACGACATTAATGGTCACGCTAAACACAGCAGTAAATATAGTTTATCTTCTCTCGTTCGCCTCGTCATACAGAAATCTGCTAATCTTTTTTTTTGTGTGTGGCGTGAGGTTGAGTACGACGTTCTGAAAATCATATTGGGAATATTAAATAAAACAAACTAGATGGTCGTTTTTTCCCCGCTGCTCCCTATTTGTAAGGAATTAAAATTGCGTAAATTGGCCTATTGGTGGACCTTTAGTCATTCTAGTACTTCAACCGTAACTTTTGGATTTTAGTTAGTTGCTACAGCGACATTTTTATTTTTTAGATCAAATTTAAAGTGACCCTGTTATGTTGTCTGGCGTCTCCTACAGCAGTTCACACACACCCGAGGTCAACAACACTGTAATGTCCTCATAATCTGCAGCGTCAGCTTTTCTCTCAGTCTCTGAAACGCTTCCATCGAAGATTCAGTGTCTCTAAGCCCCGCCTCTCTGAGAGCTGCTCTGCTCTGATTGGTCAGAAAGCAAACGCTCATTATCATATCTGAATCTCAGCTCTTGATCACAGTGATACGAACAGTAACGATGGCGGGGGGTTTACCGTCTCAATCTCAGAACACAGCGTCTTCTCGACACGAACAACACGAACCGAACTCTTCCAGTCTCAGATACACTACAGTGTTTGGGGGCGGGGCTAAGAGATGCTGTTCAGCCAATCATGACCAGAGGCGAGGGTTATGCAAATTAGTAAACCTTCAGCAGGAAGTGAGACTGAATTACTGACGACTCGTTTCAATTCAGAATAAATTTTTTGTTTTAGGAGACAATAACTTTATTTGTCATGCACTTTGATCTTTAAAACTTCGCAGAACTTTTTCATTCATAAACATGAAAGGGAATATTCGAAAAAGCATAATAGAGGCACTTTTTTTCTCAGTTTTATTTCAACTTAATTTCAATTACCAAAAAAACTATTTAACTTTTTACTTTTAGTTAACAATAACCACTTTCTTTTTACTGTTCACTGTACTTGAACGGAATATATCACTTTGCACGGAGTAAATTAAATGCATATAGGCTATATATATGAATAAGTATAATATTCGACTGCATCCACTACATCAGAACAGGTAAAAATCTCTGTATGATAATCAGGATCATTTTAAAGAATAATATTTGGCAACACTTTACAACAAGGTTTTCATTAGTTAACATGAACTTTGTATTCATCTTTATTCTCAACATTTACTAATGCATTTTTATGGTCAAATGTTGTATTGTAGTATTAATGCACTGTGAACTAAAACTATATTGCTCATTATTAGTTCATATTAGTTAATAATTGTGAAAAATTAGAGCTTATTGTAAATGTTATCAAATATCCATGTTTGTGTGATCGTTGGCGATGCTTAGGAAAGACCAGCATCATCAGGTTTTGATAAGTGGCTCAAAGATGATTATGCATTATTTTATTAAGTTCTATAATGTGTAATGCCGTCCTCGTGAGTGTGTGTCCCGTTTACTGCTGGAATCTTTCAGTCACGTGTTTACTGGAATAATATAAACTGTAAGCTTGCAAAACTATTTCAAACTTTCACATTCGATTTTGTGAGGTCAACAACAGCTCAACAAACTTTCCTTTTAGAGTCAAAGGCTTATAAATCACCAAACTACTTCATCTGAAACATTAATAATCCTGATGTTTGGCTCACAATTACACCGTGAGTAATCTGCAGTGTATTAATATCAGTCGTCTGCAGAAGCGCGGCCAACTCTCGAATCACAGAACATAAACTACACATGTGACCTTCAGTGAAAACTTGAAGCGCTTTATGAGGTCCACAAACAATATATAAACTCAAACATGCATGTTATGATGGATTTATTGACATCAAACTGTGTTCAAATTATCCAAGTTACCATACAGAGATCTGGACCTGTTCTGAATCTTCGAGTCCTGAGGTAGTCGATTCAGTCGAATATTATGTGTTATGCATCTAATATACACTGAGTGAAAGATGCTGTTCAAATACAGTGAACAATAAATAGAAATAGTGTTGCATTAACTAAAATTAAACTATTATTAAATCAATCCGGTTGCTGAAACATAAAACATAAATAATAGATTAAAACTTAAACGGAAAATGTAAAATTTTTAATAACTAAATATTAACAAAATACCATAAATGGTGTTAATATATAAATATTCATCAAAAAAAATTATATTTTATGAAAATTTGGCCATGGCAACTAATTGAAATAAAATAAGTTTAAGTACTAAAATTATTGAAACGGAAATAAAAACAAATAAAAACTATATACTAATGTTAAATACAAAAACTAATAATGACAAAAGCACATATGGGAAAATAGAAATGTTGCCATGGCGATTAACTGAAATAAAATGTTTTTTTTTTTTTTTTTGCGCTATGTAAAGCGCTTTGA
>NC_136898.1:1032500-1080000 GCF_949152265.1 Phoxinus phoxinus
CTATATATGTGTCTGTCTGTCTGTATATCTATCTGTCTGTCCATCTGTCTGTCTGTCTGCCTGCCTGCCTGCCTGTCTGCCTGTCTGTCTGTCTATCTGTCTGTCTGTCTATCTATCTGTCCGTCTGTCTATCTGCCTGTCTATCTCAATCTGTCTGTCTGACTGTCTGTCTGTCTGTTCGTCTGTCTGTCTATCTATCTGTCTGTCTGTCCGTCTGTCTATCTGCCTGTCTATCTATCTATCTAGTATCTATCTTTCTGTCTGTCTACCTTCAACTATCTTCATTGTTTCAGTTTGATAAACTGCTTTTCTAGTTAAAAATTTAAATATTAGGAACTTTACTGGCCAGAAACTTTGACTGCAGATCATCCAATCAGAATTTGGCCACACAACACATTAAAAGTGTGATGATCAATTTGTTCAGGTGTTTTTCTGGTTGTTCCTTCATTACAACCTCCTGCTCATGTAGAGTAAAACACTGCATCCACTGCTAGTGAAGAGCAATGGGCCTGTGCTTTAGATTCGAGATATCCATTAAACGTTTCTGTTTGGTTAATTGTACGTCCATTGTGCAAATAAAAGTGCATCAGTAATGGAAAATCATTCGTCTGTATTGTAATGCAGATGCTTCGTCTTTAAACTGAATTCTGAGGCTCCACAAAAGTGCCAGCGAACATCGATCTTACGCAGAGCAAAATAAATAGCGAGTCGCTGCAACTCTTTATTTCCGTCGTTCTGACAGAGACGACATGCAGGAGAACACGGCTTTATAATGGAATGAGTTTATCTTACTCTCTGCCTGAGTGCACTGAGCCTGCTGGAGGACTGGAGATACGTGTGTGTGTGTGTGTGTGTGTGTGTGTGTGTGTGTGTGTGAGAGTGTGCGTGCACGCGAGTGTGTGTGTGTGTGTGTGTGGGTGTGTGTGTGTGAGTGTGAGTGTGAGTGTGTGTGTGTGTGTGTGTGTGTGTGTGCGCGTGTGCGCGCGTGCGAGTGTGCGTGTGCATGAGTGTGTGTGTGCGTGCATGAGTGTGTGTGTGTGCGTGCATGAGTGTGTGTGTGTGTGTGTGCATGCATGAGTGTGTGTGTGCGTGCATGAGTGTGTGTGTGTGCGTGCATGAGTGTGTGTGTGCGTGCATGAGTGTGTGTGTGCGTGCGCGCAAGTGAGTGTGTGTGTGCGTGCATGTGTGTGCGTGTGTGTGTGCGTGCATGAGTGTGTGTGTGCGTGCATGAGTGTGTGTGTGTGTGCATGAGTGTGTGTGTGCGTGCGCGCGAGTGAGTGTGTGTGTGTGTGTGTGTGCGTGTGTGCGTGTGCGCGTGTGCGCGTGTGCGTGTGTGCGTGTGCGCGTGTGCGCGTGTGTGTGTGCGTGCGTGCGTGCGTGCGTGTGTGTGAGGTAACTCTCCCTGCTCTGAATATTAGCCTCAGTAATAGCTGGTATTATGTTCCTCTGTATTCCCACAGTCTCTCTGCACTAGAGATGCAGTTCATTGATAAGCAGCATAAACACATTCACAATCCCGATGGCAAAAGGCCAGTGTCTCATTTCCATAAAAGTGCAAGAGAAGAAAACATCTGGTGCTACTGTAGATGCTGTGACCAGCTTCATGACAACGAAATCTGAAGGAATAATATCTAATATTAATGCAGATCTGTTGACCTCACACCTGTGCGGTCCGGCCCGGTTTACTGTGACGCCAGGGATTTGATCGTGTGTGTGTGAAATTAAGATCATTCCAGAATTTTTTTTAAAGGGTTGGTTGATTATGATTTGACTTTTCTAATTGTAGTGAGTGTGTAATGTTGTGTTTTCTAACTGTAGTTAGTGTGTAATGTTGTGTTTGATCATAAACAACATCTGCAAAGTTACAACACTCAAAGTTCAGAGCAAAGGGAGATATTTGCTTTTAAAGAAATCGCCAAGACAGAATATGCTAATCAATGACTAGAAGATAACTACACATAAGCTGCATAAATTCATCAACTAACCAAACATTTTCAGTGCATGTGTGTGTGTGTGAGGTAGAAGTACACAAGCTGTTGAAGCTCCGCCCCCTGTGCCGGGAGCAGCAGCTCAATTGCATTTAAAGGGACACACACACTAAAACGGTGCGTTTTTGCTCACCCTCAAAAAGTGACAATTTTAACATGTGATATAAAAATATGTGGGGTATTTTGAGCTAAAACTTCACATACACACTCTGGGGACATCAGAGATTTATTTTACATCTGTGAAAAGGGCATTATACCACCGCTTTAATATATTCTTGCAGACTTCATCTGTCAATCATCGTTAGAATAAAGTCCTAGGTTATTTTTGTCAACAAAAGTATTATGAACAATCCTTTTTTATTTAGATGTAAAATAATGGTAGTGACCAGTCAAAAGTTTTGGATCATTTTTTAAAGTTTTAAAAGAAGTCTCTTCTGCTCACCAAGGCTGCATTTATTTAATAAAAAATACAACAACAAAAAACAGTGATATTGGAAAATATTATTATAATGTAAATCATCAGTTTTCTATGTGAATATCTAGTAAAGTGTAATTTATTCCTGTGATCAAAGCTGAGTTTATCATCATTACTCCAGTCTTCAGTGTCACATGATCCTCCAGAAATCAGTATAATATGATGATCTGATGCTCAAGACACATTTATGATTATGATCAGTGTTGAACACAGTTATATAGAAAATTCAAAAGAACAGCGTTTATCTAAATAGAAAGCTTTTGTAACATTACATACTACCGTTCAAAAGTTTGGGGTCAGTAAGACTTTATTTTAATTTTTGGGTGGAAATAAAAGAAATCAATACTTTTATTCATCAAAGGTTAAATTAAATTGATAAAAATTTACAATAAAGACATTTATAATGTTACAAAAGATTCTATGTCAAATAAACGCTGTTCTTTTGAAGTTTCTTTTCATCAAAGAATCCTGAAAAATAAAAATTCACATTGATAATAATTAATGTTTCTTGATCATCCTATTATCCTGACTTCTGAAGGATCATGTGACACTGAAGACTGGAGTAATGATGCTGAACATTCAGCTTTGATCACAGGAATAAATTACACTCTAAAATATATTAAAATAGAAAACAGTTATTTTAAATTGTCATAATATTTAACAATATTTTGTTGTATTTTTAATAAAATAAACGCAGCATTGGTGAGCAGAAAAACGCAAACTTGTGTCTGGTAGAGTGTGTGTCTATCATGTTTGTGAGCCGTCACTCGTCCAGCATGTTCTCTTCTTAGGCCACATTACTGATGCTTATTCTTCTGACGTTTTACTGCGGCGAAATGTTCGAATGTGACACAGCCCACACGGTTTCCACGGTTACCGTTCTCGAGAAGAGAGCGGATAACAAACCTCCATCTGTTCTGCTGTATTCATCACACATGCCCACGACCCATTTCCCCAAAACTTCATCTGCCAGCCCGCAGTTCATTAGTGAATACTGCGAGCATCAGTTAAAACTTCTCTACTCCACTACATTGTGCTGCATCATTAATCACTGTCTCCTCCAGAGCGCTCGGCTTCTGCCTGCCAGAGACCATCACAAACCCACTGGACGAATTTACCAGTACAATCCTCATTATTCAGGGGCTGGGAACCCAAATGCCACAGAGAAACGCTTCCCTTGCACCAGTCCTGTATCGAGCTCTTCCTCAGACCTGCTGATGGACCATCTTACAGGAACTGCAGGTGCGCGGCTGTTCAACTTTACACTCGCGTAAAGCTAGCCTGGTTCTACTGATTTTCGTACAATACTTTATATAAAATACATAAGTATCTTTTTTAAGTCGATTTTTAAAAATTTCATTGCAAATTGTAACTATATTTTCGGAAAGTTCTTTATATTAAGTTTGATATATAAGAATGTATAAATTTATCCATATACATAGTTTTCACATAAAGTAATATATACTATATAGCAAATCTTAACTCGATTTTTTTTATTTCGTCACAAATTGTAACTATATTATCATACAGTTCTTTATAGAAAGTTTGATATATTAGTATGCCCAACTTTATTTTTATACATACAGTATGTTCACGTAAAGCGATATATACTATATAGTAAATCTCAGCTATCAATTTTTTTTATTTCATCGCAAATTGTAACTATTTTGGACGGTTTTACCAGTACAATCCTCATTATTCTGGGGTTGGGAACCCAAATGCCACAGAGAAACGGTCCTGCACCAGTCCTGTATCGAGCTCTTAATATAGATATGAATATATTATTAACATCATGCTTGTCTTTATTTGATTCTTCAGGTGTTTTGTCACAGTGTAAAGTCCTGTACAGTATCTTAAAATGAAAATTGTGACGTTAGGTGAGTAAAGACTTTATTGTGGAGATATTCCTGCTTGAAGTCTCTCCGGCTGCGATGGCCGTTTGCTTTATGGTGTGTTTCACTGATAGATTACATGTTATAGAGTGCGTCATCTTTTCTTTGACCTTTTTTAGCTTGTGCTCCACCAGTCTGCTTCTGTCATTGAGATTCACTCCCCTCGGTGTCATGTGAGAGTTGATAAATCATATATGCTGGCGGGTTTAGATTGAGAATATGATCTGATCTGATGTATAAAGAGACAGAATCTGCGGCTCTTCTGTGGAAGTGTGGCACATTACAGCTTTTCTACTGTATTTATTATTTATTATTTATTTTGAAGGCTCATAAAAGTGTGAAAGTGTAACAGTTGTTGTTGTTTTTTTGCATATTTTATAAATCATATTTTATTTTAGTATAGTTTAGTTTGGAGGCTTGTGAAAGAGTGAAATTTAATTGGTTTTGCATATTTATTTTATCTTTTTATTTTGGAGGCTTATAAAAGTGTGTACATTTTTTATGGTTGTTATTTTTATTTTTTTATTTTACTTTATTTTATTTTGGAGGCTCATGAAAGTATGAAAGTGTGACATTTAATTTGCATACTTTTATTTTATTTATTTTGGAGGCTTCTAAAAGTGTGACAGTTTTTTGAATATTTTGTATGGCTTTATTTTACTTTTTTTACTTGTTTTTGAAGGCTCACAAGTGTGTGTGTGTGTGTGTGTGTGACATTTTATGTTTTTTGCACATTTATTTTATTTTTTATACATTTTTTATTAATTTTATTTTGGAGGCTTATAAAAGTGTGACAGTTTTTGGTATATTTTGTATGGCTGTTATTTATTTTATTTTATTTTACTTTTTTTGAAGGCTCACAAAAGTGTGTGTGTAACATTTAATTGTTTTTGCACATTTTAATTTTTTATTTTAGGCTTTTTTGTACATTTTGTATGTTTGTTATTTTTATTTCATTAAATTTATTTTACTTATATATACCAGTACCAGTATATATATATATATATATATATATTTTTTTTGGAGTCTTATAAAAGTGTGACAGTTTTTTGTACATTTTGTTGTTATTTTTATTTCATTTATTTTACTTTTTTATTTTTATTTTTTATTTATTTTGGGGGTTTATAAAAGTGTAAAATGCTATCTGCATTGTCCATCCTCTGGAAACAGAGCTTCTTCACCTTGTGTTGTCTTTAACCGCACAGATGCTTTGAGGAATCACTGATGCTGGAGACGCTGCGGGACGGTTTGCTGCTGAAGCGGTTTAGGGTTAGCTGTTCATTAAAATCACGAACTATGAGCTCTAGTACTAATAATGATGGACTCGTTTCGAGATTACGATCCGTCTTTGGTTGGGTTTACTGTTGCTCTCAGCAAATGGTGTGTGTTTGCTGGTGTGATGGTGTTGTTTGTGTTGAAACACAATCTGTTTCTCGTCTCAATCCAAACCTGGTGTCAGTGTGGAGCCGCTGGGGTGACAGGTTGTTTCTTCAAGCTCAAATAAACATCAGAAGCAAAGCAGAAAACCCGCTCGTATGCGTCTGTCAGAAGTTTCTTTCAGTTGCAGATCTTTTTCTAGTTTTACAAGTGTGAAAGTGTGGCTCATTTCTGTTTTTTTAGCGTATTTTGTATGGGTGTTCTTATTTTATTTTATAAATTAATCTGTGTTGTCATGAAGTCACTTTTCCAGGAGTCACATGACATTTACGTCTCAGGTGATTGGCTCACAATAATATCTGAGAATGATGATTTACTCACTAAAAATTGATCAGTTCACTTGAGTTAATAATTTTAATTTAAAGTAAATAAACTTCATGCTTAATCAAAAAAATGAAGTAATGTGGAATTGTCAAGTTCACATAACTTGTTTTTGTCCATGAAGCATGAAGTTTATTTACCGTCTGTACAGTAAACTGTGTACGTGTGCTGATTATTTACCCGCAGCGTCTTCAACATCAGTGATTCCTCAGCGCATCTGTTCGGTTAAAGACAATGCAAAGTGAAAAGCTCTGCGTTTCCAAAATAAAAAATAAATAAAATAAAACAATTAAATGTCACACTTTTAGACATGCCTCATCACTGCTGGTTTAGATTTTTTTATTGTTTTTATGATATGTTTATTTTTTCCTATGTTTTGTCTCTTGATTTGTTTTATCCGTATTATATGCTTTACATAAAGTATATATTTTTCAGTTTTTTTCTGTACAGCACTTCGCTTGTTTTAAAGTGCTTTATAAATAAAGTTACTTAATAATTTTAAGGCCATGGTTTTCCACAGTGTGTGTAAGTACAGTAGTCTGCCGTGTGTGTGCATGTAGTCTGCCGTGTGTGTGCGTGTAGTCTGCCGTGTGTGTGCGTGTAGTCTGCCGTGTGTGTGCGTGTAGTCTGCCGTGTGTGTGCGTGTAGTCTGCCGTGTGTGTGCGTGTAGTCTGCCGTGTGTGTGCGTGTAGTCTGCCGTGTGTGTGCATGTAGTCTGCCGTGTGTGTGCGTGTAGTCTGCCGTGTGTGTGCGTGTAGTCTGCCGTGTGTGTGCGTGTAGTCTGCCGTGTGTGTGCGTGTAGTCTGCCGTGTGTGTGCGTGTAGTCTGCCGTGTGTGTGCGTGTAGTCTGCCGTGTGTGTGCGTGTAGTCTGCCGTGTGTCTGCGTGTAGTCTGCCGTGTGTGTGCGTGTAGTCTGCCGTGTGTGTGCGTGTAGTCTGCCGTGTGTCTGCGTGTAGTCTGCCGTGTGTGTGCGTGTAGTCTGCCGTGTGTGTGCGTGTAGTCTGCCGTGTGTACGCGTGTAGTCTGCCGTGTGTACGCGTGTAGTCTGCCGTGTGTGTGCGTGTAGTCTGCCGTGTGTGTGCGTGTAGTCTGCCGTGTGTATGCGTGTAGTCTTCCGTGTGTGTGCGTGTAGTCTGCCGTGTGTGTGCGTGTAGTCTGCCGTGTGTACGCGTGTAGTCTGCCGTGTGTGTGCGTGTAGTCTGCCGTGTGTGTGCGTGTAGTCTGCCGTGTGTGTGCGTGTAGTCTGCCGTGTGTCTGCGTGTAGTCTGCCGTGTGTGTGCGTGTAGTCTGCCGTGTGTACGCGTGTAGTCTGCCGTGTGTGTGCGTGTAGTCTGCCGTGTGTGTGCGTGTAGTCTGCCGTGTGTGTGCGTGTAGTCTGCCGTGTGTATGCGTGTAGTCTGCAGTGTGTATGCGTGTAGTCTGCCGTGTGTGTGCGTGTAGTCTGCCGTGTGTGTGCGTGTAGTCTGCCGTGTGTGTGCGTGTAGTCTGCCGTGTGTGTGCGTGTAGTCTGCCGTGTGTGTGCGTGTAGTCTGCCGTGTGTGTGCGTGTAGTCTGCCGTGTGTGTGCGTGTAGTCTGCCGTGTGTGTGCGTGTAGTCTGCCGTGTGTGTGCGTGTAGTCTGCCGTGTGTGTGCGTGTAGTCTGCCGTGTGTCTGCGTGTAGTCTGCCGTGTGTGTGCGTGTAGTCTGCCGTGTGTGTGCGTGTAGTCTGCCGTGTGTGTGCGTGTAGTCTGTCGTGTGTGCGTGTAGTCTGCCGTGTGTGTGCGTGTAGTCTGCCGTGTGTGTGCGTGTAGTCTGCCGTGTGTATGAGTGTAGTCTGCCGTGTGTGTGCGTGTAGTCTGCCGTGTGTCTGCGTGTAGTCTGCCGTGTGTGTGCGTGTAGTCTGCCGTGTGTGTGCGTGTAGTCTGCCGTGTGTGTGCGTGTAGTCTGCCGTGTGTGTGCGTGTAGTCTGCCGTGTGTGTGCGTGTAGTCTGCCGTGTGTGTGCGTGTAGTCTGCCGTGTGTGTGCGTGTAGTCTGCCGTGTGTGTGCGTGTAGTCTGCCGTGTGTCTGCGTGTAGTCTGCCGTGTGTGTGCGTGTAGTCTGCCGTGTGTATGCGTGTAGTCTGCCGTGTGTGTGCGTGTAGTCTGCCGTGTGTGTGCGTGTAGTCTGCCGTGTGTGTGCGTGTAGTCTGCCGTGTGTGTGCGTGTAGTCTGCCGTGTGTGTGCGTGTAGTCTGCCGTGTGTATGCGTGTAGTCTGCCGTGTGTGTGCGTGTAGTCTGCCGTGTGTGTGCGTGTAGTCTGCCGTGTGTATGCGTGTAGTCTGCCGTGTGTCTGCGTGTAGTCTGCCGTGTGTGTGCGTGTAGTCTGCCGTGTGTATGCGTGTAGTCTGCCGTGTGTGTGCGTGTAGTCTGCCGTGTGTGTGCGTGTAGTCTGCCGTGTGTGTGCGTGTAGTCTGCCGTGTGTGTGCGTGTAGTCTGCCGTGTGTATGCGTGTAGTCTGCCGTGTGTGTGCGTGTAGTCTGCCGTGTGTCTGCGTGTAGTCTGCCGTGTGTGTGCGTGTAGTCTGCCGTGTGTGTGCGTGTAGTCTGCCGTGTGTGTGCGTGTAGTCTGCCGTGTGTGTGCGTGTAGTCTGCCGTGTGTGTGCGTGTAGTCTGCCGTGTGTGTGCGTGTAGTCTGCCGTGTGTGTGCGTGTAGTCTGCCGTGTGTGTGCGTGTAGTCTGCCGTGTGTGTGCGTGTAGTCTGCCGTGTGTCTGCGTGTAGTCTGCCGTGTGTGTGCGTGTAGTCTGCCGTGTGTATGCGTGTAGTCTGCCGTGTGTGTGCGTGTAGTCTGCCGTGTGTACGCGTGTAGTCTGCCGTGTGTGTGCGTGTAGTCTGCCGTGTGTGTGCGTGTAGTCTGCCGTGTGTGTGCGTGTAGTCTGCCGTGTGTATGCGTGTAGTCTTCCGTGTGTGTGCGTGTAGTCTGCCGTGTGTGTGCGTGTAGTCTGCCGTGTGTACGCGTGTAGTCTGCCGTGTGTGTGCGTGTAGTCTGCCGTGTGTGTGCGTGTAGTCTGCCGTGTGTGTGCGTGTAGTCTGCCGTGTGTCTGCGTGTAGTCTGCCGTGTGTGTGCGTGTAGTCTGCCGTGTGTATGCGTGTAGTCTGCCGTGTGTGTGCGTGTAGTCTGCCGTGTGTGTGCGTGTAGTCTGCCGTGTGTATGCGTGTAGTCTGCAGTGTGTATGCGTGTAGTCTGCCGTGTGTGTGCGTGTAGTCTGCCGTGTGTATGCGTGTAGTCTGCCGTGTGTGTGCGTGTAGTCTGCCGTGTGTACGCGTGTAGTCTGCCGTGTGTGTGCGTGTAGTCTGCCGTGTGTGTGCGTGTAGTCTGCCGTGTGTGTGCGTGTAGTCTGCCGTGTGTATGCGTGTAGTCTGCAGTGTGTATGCGTGTAGTCTGCCGTGTGTGTGCGTGTAGTCTGCCGTGTGTGTGCGTGTAGTCTGCCGTGTGTGTGCGTGTAGTCTGCCGTGTGTGTGCGTGTAGTCTGCCGTGTGTGTGCGTGTAGTCTGCCGTGTGTGTGCGTGTAGTCTGCCGTGTGTGTGCGTGTAGTCTGCCGTGTGTGTGCGTGTAGTCTGCCGTGTGTGTGCGTGTAGTCTGCCGTGTGTGTGCGTGTAGTCTGCCGTGTGTCTGCGTGTAGTCTGCCGTGTGTGTGCGTGTAGTCTGCCGTGTGTGTGCGTGTAGTCTGCCGTGTGTGTGCGTGTAGTCTGTCGTGTGTGCGTGTAGTCTGCCGTGTGTGTGCGTGTAGTCTGCCGTGTGTGTGCGTGTAGTCTGCCGTGTGTATGAGTGTAGTCTGCCGTGTGTGTGCGTGTAGTCTGCCGTGTGTCTGCGTGTAGTCTGCCGTGTGTGTGCGTGTAGTCTGCCGTGTGTGTGCGTGTAGTCTGCCGTGTGTGTGCGTGTAGTCTGCCGTGTGTGTGCGTGTAGTCTGCCGTGTGTGTGCGTGTAGTCTGCCGTGTGTGTGCGTGTAGTCTGCCGTGTGTGTGCGTGTAGTCTGCCGTGTGTCTGCGTGTAGTCTGCCGTGTGTGTGCGTGTAGTCTGCCGTGTGTATGCGTGTAGTCTGCCGTGTGTGTGCGTGTAGTCTGCCGTGTGTGTGCGTGTAGTCTGCCGTGTGTGTGCGTGTAGTCTGCCGTGTGTGTGCGTGTAGTCTGCCGTGTGTGTGCGTGTAGTCTGCCGTGTGTATGCGTGTAGTCTGCCGTGTGTGTGCGTGTAGTCTGCCGTGTGTGTGCGTGTAGTCTGCCGTGTGTATGCGTGTAGTCTGCCGTGTGTCTGCGTGTAGTCTGCCGTGTGTGTGCGTGTAGTCTGCCGTGTGTATGCGTGTAGTCTGCCGTGTGTGTGCGTGTAGTCTGCCGTGTGTGTGCGTGTAGTCTGCCGTGTGTGTGCGTGTAGTCTGCCGTGTGTGTGCGTGTAGTCTGCCGTGTGTATGCGTGTAGTCTGCCGTGTGTGTGCGTGTAGTCTGCCGTGTGTCTGCGTGTAGTCTGCCGTGTGTGTGCGTGTAGTCTGCCGTGTGTGTGCGTGTAGTCTGCCGTGTGTGTGCGTGTAGTCTGCCGTGTGTGTGCGTGTAGTCTGCCGTGTGTGTGCGTGTAGTCTGCCGTGTGTGTGCGTGTAGTCTGCCGTGTGTGTGCGTGTAGTCTGCCGTGTGTGTGCGTGTAGTCTGCCGTGTGTGTGCGTGTAGTCTGCCGCGTGTGTGCGTGTAGTCTGCCGCGTGTGTGCGTGTAGTCTGTCGTGTGTGCGTGTAGTCTGCCGTGTGTGTGCGTGTAGTCTGCGGTGTGTGTGCGTGTAGTCTGCCGTGTGTGTGCGTGTAGTCTGCCGTGTGTGTGCGTGTAGTCTGCCGTGTCTCTGCGTGTAGTCTGCCGTGTGTGTGCGTGTAGTCTGCCGTGTGTGTGCGTGTAGTCTGCCGTGTGTGTGCGTGTAGTCTGCCGTGTGTGTGCGTGTAGTCTGCCGTGTGTGTGCGTGTAGTCTGCCGTGTGTCTGCGTGTAGTCTGCCGTGTGTGTGCGTGTAGTCAGCCGTGTGTGTGCGTGTAGTCTGCCGTGTGTGTGCGTGTAGTCTGCCGTGTGTGCGTGTAGTCTGCCGTGTGTCTGCGTGTAGTCTGCCGTGTGTGTGAGTGTAGTCTGCCGTGTGTGTGTGTGTAGTCTGCCGTGTGTGTGCGTGTAGTCTGCCGTGTGTGTGCGTGTAGTCTGCCGTGTGTCTGCGTGTAGTCTGCCGTGTGTGTGCGTGTAGTCTGCCGTGTGTGTGCGTGTAGTCTGCCGTGTGTATGCGTGTAGTCTGCCGTGTGTGTGCGTGTAGTCTGCCGTGTGTCTGCGTGTAGTCTGCCGTGTGTGTGCGTGTAGTCTGCCGTGTGTGTGCGTGTAGTCTGCCGTGTGTGTGCGTGTAGTCTGCCGTGTGTGTGCGTGTAGTCTGCCGTGTGTGTGCGTGTAGTCTGCCGTGTGTGTGTGTAGTCTGCCGTGTGTGTGCGTGTAGTCTGCCGTGTGTGTGCGTGTAGTCTGCCGTGTGTGTGCGTGTAGTCTGCCGTGTGTGCGTGTAGTCTGCCGTGTGTGCGTGTAGTCTGCCGTGTGTGTGCGTGTAGTCTGCCGTGTGTATGCGTGTAGTCTGCCGTGTGTGTGCGTGTAGTCTGCCGTGTGTACGCGTGTAGTCTGCCGTGTGTGTGCGTGTAGTCTGCCGTGTGTACGCGTGTAGTCTGCCGTGTGTGTGCGTGTAGTCTGCCGTGTGTATGCGTGTAGTCTGCCGTGTGTCTGCGTGTAGTCTGCCGTGTGTGTGCGTGTAGTCTGCCGTGTGTGTGCGTGTAGTCTGCCGTGTGTGTGCGTGTAGTCTGCCGTGTGTGTGCGTGTAGTCTGCCGTGTGTCTGCGTGTAGTCTGCCGTGTGTGTGCGTGTAGTCTGCCGTGTGTGTGCGTGTAGTCTGCCGTGTGTGCGTGTAGTCTGCCGTGTGTGTGCGTGTAGTCTGCCGTGTGTGTGCGTGTAGTCTGCCGTGTGTGTGCGTGTAGTCTGCCGTGTGTGTGCGTGTAGTCTGCCGTGTGTACGCGTGTAGTCTGCCGTGTGTGTGCGTGTAGTCTGCCGTGTGTGCGTGTAGTCTGCCATGTGTGTGCGTGTAGTCTGCCGTGTGTATGCGTGTAGTCTGCCGTGTGTGTGCATGTAGTCTGCCGTGTGTGCGTGTAGTCTGCCGTGTGTGTGCGTGTAGTCTGCCGTGTGTGTGCGTGTAGTCTGCCGTGTGTATGCGTGTAGTCTGCCGTGTGTGTGCGTGTAGTCTGCCGTGTGTGTGCGTGTAGTCTGCCGTGTGTGCGTGTAGTCTGCCATGTGTGTGCGTGTAGTCTGCCGTGTGTATGCGTGTAGTCTGCCGTGTGTGTGCGTGTAGTCTGCCGTGTGTGTGCGTGTAGTCTGCCGTGTGTGTGAGTGTAGTCTGCCGTGTGTGTGCGTGTAGTCTGCCGTGTGTGTGCGTGTAGTCTGCCGTGTGTGTGCGTGTAGTCTGCCGTGTGTGTGCGTGTAGTCTGCCGTGTGTACGCGTGTAGTCTGCCGTGTGTGTGTGCGTGTAGTCTGCCGTGTGTGTGCGTGTAGTCTGCCGTGTGTGTGCGTGTAGTCTGCCGTGTGTGTGCGTGTAGTCTGCCGTGTGTGTGCGTGTAGTCTGCCGTGTGTATGCGAGTAGTCTGCCGTGTGTGTGCGTGTAGTCTGCCGTGTGTGTGCGTGTAGTCTGCCGTGTGTATGCGTGTAGTCTGCCGTGTGTATGCGTGTAGTCTGCCGTGTGTATGCGTGTAGTCTGCCGTGTGTGTGCGTGTAGTCTGCCGTGTGTGTGCGTGTAGTCTGCCGTGTGTGTGCGTGTAGTCTGCCGTGTGTGTGCGTGTAGTCTGCCGTGTGTGTGCGTGTAGTCTGCCGTGTGTCTGCGTGTAGTCTGCCGTGTGTGTGCGTGTAGTCTGCCGTGTGTGTGCGTGTAGTCTGCCGTGTGTGTGCGTGTAGTCTGCCGTGTGTGTGCGTGTAGTCTGTCGTGTGTGCGTGTAGTCTGCCGTGTGTATGCGTGTAGTCTGCCGTGTGTGTGCGTGTAGTCTGCCGTGTGTATGCGTGTAGTCTGCCGTGTGTGTGCGTGTAGTCTGCCGTGTGTGTGCGTGTAGTCTGCCGTGTGTGTGCGTGTAGTCTGCCGTGTGTGTGCGTGTAGTCTGCCGTGTGTATGCGTGTAGTCTGCCGTGTGTGTGCGTGTAGTCTGCCGTGTGTGCGTGTAGTCTGCCGTGTGTATGCGTGTAGTCTGCCGTGTGTGTGCGTGTAGTCTGTCGTGTGTGCGTGTAGTCTGCCGTGTGTATGCGTGTAGTCTGCCGTGTGTGTGCGTGTAGTCTGCCGTGTGTATGCGTGTAGTCTGCCGTGTGTGTGCGTGTAGTCTGCCGTGTGTGTGCGTGTAGTCTGCCGTGTGTATGCGTGTAGAGTTGCAGAGCTGGTGTAATTGTCCTGTCGTGTCTCAGCGTTTCGAGGCCGTCACGGTTCAGTTCTTCAGCGTTTCGTCATTATTGTAAAGCTGGTCATTATGCCAACCATCTGCTCCACACTGGAGATGAGCTCTTGTCGTCTTTCTGCTGATGGCGTGGTATCAGTCGGGCCCTGGAGCCCGTCCAGAGAGAAACACTTCAGGATCCGAGGCTCTCAGGAGCTTTCTCTGCTGGAATCGGTGTTTTTACACCACTGATGAGGAACATAATGAATCGAGCACTTGACGCTCCACACAGTCTGTGTGTCAGAGCGAGTATTGTTCACTAGTTCATGTACAGTGTGTTAACGTTACAGTTCAAGTCGGCGTGAAGCAGAAGTTGCGCTAGTGTTTTCTTCCCTTTTGTGCCGTACACACACAGACACACACATCACTCATGCACACACACACTGCACTGAAGGTGACTGGAAAAATCATCTGGATTTTAACGGTAAAGGACTGTAAAAATGCTACAGTGGAAAACTGATACTTGGTTTGCTAAGTTTCCGTACTATACACGGTCGGTGAATAACTGATAGATCTGTCAATCATGTAGGGAATTGTCAATCACTTCCAAAAACTGTAAATTTAACGGTATTTTACTGTAAAATTACACTTCACATTTGATGTATTTTTGTTGAAGTAACTGTTTCTTCATAGTCTTAGTGTTCTTATCAGTTATGTATATTAGGGTTTCATGTTACATTTAATGTTGTTAAATTAATGTTTTAATTTCATGTGTGTTACCATTATGGTGTTCAGTGTGTGTGTGAATGACACTGTGCATCTTCTGTATATTAATATTAACTTTATTGTGTAAAAAGCAGCTTGTGATGAGCTTTGATAATATCCACCGTGGATGTAAATCAGTCAGACGGGAATCGAAAAATCATGTTCATGGATGAGGTAAAGTTCTATTTTTATAGATGTTGCATTTAATGACATGCTTTTATTTCATTAAAATTAATTAACCGCAAGAAAAGTAATGTTTAATACTAAATTGGTTATCATGTTATTGTATTTGTCGAACTCATTGTTGTGATAACGCTGCGCAATTTTACGTGTTCTAAACAATTGTTGTAAAAGTGCATTCGAACACACACATCATTTCCCAAAAGACGGATTAATCTTTATGTATAACACATGCTATATTTATTTACATAGACGTGATAAACAATATCAATAAACTAAACACAAGCCTAAAAGCAATAATACTTTCCTTACATAAACATAACTATTACCGAATGCTACATTTGGAATATATATAATTGACCCGTACGTTTATGGGACTTGTGTTTGTCGACAGAACCGGCTGCAATCGGTAAAGAATAATTGTGTTCATAACGACTGCGCGAAACAAGCTAACGTTTGTTGCTTGATAGACGCTACAACTTCTGGCGACTCCAGCTCACCCGCTCACACGCCCCGCTTCCTCGGTTAAAATCGCAATTTTCTCACGACTTAAAAATAGTTGGAAACATTTGGGATATTGTAAGTGATCAACTTCTGGTCTTGTGATTTTGGGATATTTTAATGCAAAAATATTACATATTGTACCTTTAAAGGTTGTGTAGGTAAGAATTGTCTAAAGAACTTTTTTTCAAATTGGCTTAAACTGTCTTTATATACCAATACATAATTAAAATGTAAGTACTCTGAAAAAGAGAGTATAAAAATTGAGTGACTAGTGTATTTAATCTTCAAAAAACACAGCTCATTAATTCCTACCGGGACGAAACAAGTGATTGGCTTGCACGACTGTCACTCTCAGTCGCCATGACTACCGCCGCTATTATTGGCTCTGCCCACGTGCGCGCAGTCGTGTACCCGTTTTTAGGTGGGAGTGAATGGAATTAATGAGCTGTGTTTATTAAAGATTAAATACACTAGAGTCAGTCAATTGTTATACTCTCTTTTTCAAAGTACTTACATTTTAATTATGTATTGGTATATAAAGACAGTTTAAACAAATTTTAATAAAAGTTTTTTTAGACAATTCTGACCCTACCTTTAAGTCTGTAAAACCTAAAATGTTGCTACCGTATTTTTTACGGTAAATTCCTGGCAACCACAGCTGCCGTTTTTTCTTACCGTAAATTTAATGGATTTTTTTTACAGTATGCGGCATTAGAAAGGGTGGTTCAGGTCAAGTGCATTGCATTCTGGGAAACAGCTTTTCTATTATTAACGTGCAGTTAGCTTTCAGATGAGTTTTGATTTGACGAGTGAAGCTTCTCAGAGTTTGGCGTTCTGGTTGCGAGTGTTTCTCAGCCGTATTCCCGCGTGTGTCGGGTCGGTCCTGATCCGCTCACCGCTGGTGCCACACGTTTCCTTCGCTGCACAATCGATAGTCGCCCTCCGGGCCTCCGAGAGGAAGATCAAAGATCCCGCTCATCGTTTCTGACAAAGTCTCTCTCTCTCCCTCTAAATCCTGTGTGTTCTGTTGAACTTCTGAAGCGCTCCACACTCTGCCGCGGCAAAGCCCCAAAATGGAACTTGAACTAATCAGAAATGTCAGAGCAGAAACCTAAAACATCATTATCTGGCCTCTTTTAAACACATTTCTTCTTTCAAGCACGAGCCTCTTAGAAGTTTGTGTGTAAAATTGGAAAAACAACAAACGTTAAAGCAACTTAAAGTGTCCAGTAAAGCGTCTGTCTCGTGTCGACACCTGTGTGTGTGAGTCTTCCGTAACTCACAATTACAGGGGAAAAACTCAAGGATAAAAAGTACCTTTTTACAAAGGTAGACAAAAACATTTTTGTTTATTTTATTATTAAAATTTTATTGTGAATTTCGTGAGATATTCGCGCAATTCTAAAACGAAAATATTAAGATAATCTTACAATTTGGGAGAATAATTTTTTAACTCATCATTGACTCACGTATCATTGAGATATTATTAATAAATATTTTGAATTCATTTTTATTTTCATGTCTTCTTTTTTTCCTTTAAATTTTCCTTTAAATTTAATTATTTTGTTTTTGTCATTTTTATTAAAAAAATATTATTATTTTGTATATAGTATATATATATATTTAAAAAAATTACTTAATTTTTAAATTAAGTTTTAATTTGAGTTATTTTAGTACTTCAATGTAAACTTAAAGAAAATGAGAAATGTCACCTTGGCAAATAACTAAAATAAAATATGTATTAACTAAAACAAAAATGTATTAACAATATAATATGTAATTTTTTATTTCAATTAATATTTATTATGTTTCAAGCAATAATTTTTGGGGGGTTTTAGTTTAACTATAATAACGCTGCTCAGAGAGATTTAAGCTCAAAATTGGAAAACCATCAAACATTACAGCAACTCAAACAACTTAAAGTCTGCAACAAGTAAACTATAACCAAATACTCATGTCGACACATGTATGATTTTCTGTCACACAAGCAGATATAAGATAATCTTTTCCTCCGACATAAATGACATCAGAGTTGAAATATGCATGCTCCTGAATATGCATGTAACATAACATTTGAGGGCTACGATATCTGTAAAAAAAACACTTAAGCTTAATTTAGTGTGTTTATCTAATTGATTTGTGAAGTATTTGAACTGACAAAATCATGTTATCTCAACTTTTGGAGATTTTTTAGAGTATTTTAGGATAGTTTGTCAGTGCATAATGACATAAGAGTGAATAAGACTCATATGAACTGCTTTAAGTGTGTTTTTGATTATTGCAATGTTATCTGTCTTGTGTTTTGTATATGACTGTTGTGAAGTGATGTAACGCTTGATAACAGCTCATACTCTTCTCTGCATATGCGTGTGTGTGTGTGTGTGTGTTAATGATGATAATCTCCGTCAGTAAAAGCTGCTGATTACAGAGGCTGGTTTCTCTCGCTGCTCTTTTAGCCCGACGTGATCTAATGAAATGCTGTCCTTGCACTTTAATGGAGGGATGTTATACCACTCTTCCCCGAGAACGAGGGGAATGATCCCGGGAAAGGTGTGCTTCATACATTAGCTCTGAAGTCTAATGAACAGCCGTGAACTCTCTGTGTGCGCGTACATTAACTCTAATTATGGGCTGTCTGAGCCTCACGCGAGCTGCCCGAGACTCTTATTCTGTATAATGTTTCTGAAGCATTCATTAAAAGTTGAATGTCTCTATAAATACTCAACGGCATATTTGTGTGTAAAGAGGGCTGAATATGGAACACTCAAAAAAAAATCTTGGGTTATGTTTTTTAGATCCTGGATTGAGCCTTTTGAGTACTTATATTTTCAGTGTTTGCGTAGTTTATGTGTAACCCAGATCCTGGGTCAGACGTAACAACCCAGGATTTGGGAAATTTTTGTATAACCCAGATCCTGGGTCAGACGTAACAACCCAGTTTTTTGGGTAGTTTTTGTGTAACCAGATCCTGGAGCAGACGTAACAACCCAGTGTTTGGGTAGATTTAGTGTTACCCAGATCCTGGGTTAGACATAACAACCCAGTGTTTGGGTAGTTTTTGTGTAACCACATCCTGGATCAGACGTAACAACCCAGTGTTTGGGTAGTTTTTGTGTAACCAGATCCTGGATCAGACGTAACAACCCAGTGTTTGGGTAGTTTTTGTGTAACCAGATCCTGGGTCAGACGTAACAACCCAGTGTTTGGGTAGTTTTTGTGTAACCAGATCCTGGGTCAGGCGTAACAACCCAGTGTTTGGGTAGTTTTTGTGTAACCAGATCCTGGATCAGACGTAACAATCCAGTGTTTGGGTAGTTTTTGTGTTATCCAGCTCCTGGGTCAGACGTAACAACCCAGTGTTTGGGTAGTTTTTGTGTTACCCAGATCCTGTGTCAGACGTAACAACCCAGTGTTTGGGTAGTGTTTGTGTTACCCAGATCCTGCGTCAGATGTAACAACCCAGTGTTTGGGTAGTTTTTGTGTTACCCATATCCTGCGTCAGACGTAACAACCCAGTGTTTGGGTAGTTTTTGTGTTACCCAGATCCTGGGTCAGACGTAACAACCCAGTGTTTGGGTAGTTTTTGTGTTACCCATATCCTGCGTCAGACGTAACAACCCAGTGTTTGGGTAGTTTTTGTGTTACCCAGATCCTGGGTCAGACGTAACAACCCAGTGTTTGGGTAGTTTTTGTGTTACCCATATCCTGCGTCAGACGTAACAACCCAGTGTTTGGGTAGTTTTTGTGTTACCCAGATCCTGGGTCAGACATAACAACCCAGTGTTTGGGTAGTTTTTGTGTTACCCAGATCCTGGGTCAGATGTAACAACCCAGTGTTTGGGTAGTTTTTGTGTAACCAGATCCTGGGTCAGACTTAACAACCCAGTGTTTGGGTAGTTTTTGTGTTACCCAGATCCTGCGTCAGACGTAACAACCCAGTGTTTGGGTAGTTTTTGTGTTACCCAGATCCTGCGTCAGACGTAACAACCCAGTGTTTGGGTAGTTTTTGTGTTACCCAGATCCTGGGTCAGACTTAACAACCCAGTGTTTGGGTAGACACATATTAGTGTCATATTTCAACCCAAATTGGGTTGTTTTTAACGCAGTGTTTTTTTAGAGTGAAGCTTATTTGTGCCACATTTGCAACTTAAAATGTAATTGCAACTTTTTTCCTCATAATTCTCCAAATTTAAAGGTATAATCTCAGAATTGCGAGATAAAAAGTTGCAAATACTTTTAACTTTGTTTATTCTGCGGTGGAAACAAGCTTCAATATTATGCCGTGTAAGCACCAGTTAAACGTCTCTGATTCGTGTATCTCGGCGTCTGGACCTGTTGATGTCTGAGACCAGTGCTCTCGAGCCGTATCCCAGCATGCTCTTTATTAGCACACTTATGGAGTGAGATACGAGGCATTATTTCCTCCGCAGAGATCGGCCTTTCTGATTAAATTAAGTAGTGAATTATAGATGAGGCCCGGCCGGGTTCAGCCTGCACGCTTTGTGCTGATCTTTTGGTCTGAGCATCTTATAACGCGTTTGCCCTTGGTTTATATCCATAGAAGGAGTGATAAAAGATACATCAGCAATGCATGATGGGTTTGACAGCCGTATTTTTGTTTGCTGTGAAATAAAAACAGCGTGTCCATCGATTCGGTGCTGGAGAAACAGAATCTCTATAAACTTCATCTGTGAAGGGCACCAGCTGTCTCTCTGCCATACATTATTCATGATCTGGACATTTTAGATCTTGCTGATGTTTAGTATCGTATGATTGGACGCTTTATTGCGCAGCAGAAACTTATCTATTGTGAATATGCATCAGGTTTTTCTGTGAGTTCTCCTCATGCTTGTGATGGATTGATGTTGGTCTCGTTCAGGCCTCCAGGGGGCAGTCCAGCTGTTCATGCATTTAAACTTCACTCGCACCAAACATCTTGATCTGAGGTCATGTGACTTCATCAGTGAGACCTTGTAGGAAACCGGATGAATCTCAGGAAACTCGTGTCACTGCAAAACACTGGAAGAAATGCTAACACTTTATTTTACAGTGTCCTTGTTACACGTTACATCTACTTACCGTAGTAATAACAGTAAATTATGCATAATCACATGCAACTAACCCTCAACCAAACCCTAACCCTATAGTAAGTACATGTAGTTACTTAATATTACTCAGTACTTACATATATAATTGCACTGTAACTGACACCTTAAAATAAAGTGTAACCAAAGAAATAAGAACTTGTATATTTTTTTTATCAAATTAAATCTATTTTGCATTTTTTTTGTCCCTCACAGCTGTTTTTAATTGAAAGAGAACAAAACGAGAGCTCAGGCCATGATGAAGCGCTCCTGAAAGGCATGCTGGGTAATAGTGACATGTCACCGAGGCACATCTGCAACAGGTTGAAGAAAACACAGCAGAAGCCAAGACTGATTATGTGTAGCTAGTGTGTGTGTGTGTGTGTGTTTCAACACACTGATGGAGCTTTTACCTGCAGTCCAATCAAACCAGTTCAGTTGGGTTTTTTGGGGGGGGAAGAACAGTCTGGAAAATATCAAAAGTCAAAATTATAATTTCAAAACTCTTTATCTTTTAGTGTTGCTTGTATCACAGTTAAGCAAGACGATTACTGTTGTTCAAACCACTAATTGTTAAATCTTTCCTTTATTGAAACTTTATCATTCACATCCCACAGAGGAGACCCGAGTCATACAGACCAGAATATCACAGAGACCACCTAGCAACCACTCAAAATACCCAACTGCATAGCAACACCCTGGTAACGGCCCACAAAACTCCATCATGATGGTGAGTAATTTTCTTAGAGGGTTTTAATTGTTTAATGAATTAATTTATTTATTTGTTTGTTTATTTTTATTTATCTTTATGTATTTTTCTTCATATCTCATTTATTTATTTATTTATTTATTTATTTGTTTGTCTTAGTTTATTCATCTTTTTTCAATTATTTATTTATATTTAATTTTTTATTATATTTATTTATTAATCTATCTGTCTGTCTATCCATCCATCTGTGTGTTTGCCAGTCTAATCTCAGTGATATGTGTTCAGTGTTCTCTATAGTCTATAGTCTTCAGTGTGTGTGTATATACAGTATACAGGCCTCCACTCATATGCATTCTGTGCTCCGTAAAGTTTATTTAATTCAAACTCGCATCATATCACGGCCATATGTTAATGCCGTGCGTCTCCTCGTGATCTTCGTGCAGTCTGGAGCTCTCACAGAATGTGTGGAGGAGAGTTGGTGATGTTACCCGAGGGCAAACAGTGTAATTGATATCAGCGCTGAATCCCTGAGAGGAACATATGTGCATCACACCACAGACACTAATGCATGAAACCTGTAAAACACGCTCTATTGTTGGATATTACACCGCCGTTATTACAGTTGTAGCTCATTCTGACACACTTCCTGCAGTGTCTGTGAATATGAACACTCTGTAATGTGTAATTCTATATTATTGCCGTTTCCGTGTAGGGTAAACATTATTGTTTGCGTGCGCTGCTCGTTTGAGCCGAGCTGTGGATGTGAATGAAGTGCTGGTGTTGCTTTGTAAGCGGAGGCTGTAACACTTACTCATTCTGTCAGCTTTCAGAACAGAAGGAAAATGAAAGCAGATGCACAATAGAAGAGTTGTGTTGATGCTGAGGAGAGTCAGATATGCCTGGCTTCACTCCAGAAAGCACGTCTGAACCGGATCGAGACCCGGCAGATTTACATCCAGCACGTAATTGACTCGAGGAGTGTGAAGGCTTCGGGTTTAGCAGCGTCACGCTCCGGCGAGGAGCAACACGTACACCTCTGCTTTGCTTTTTTTGCATGCGATAACTTCTAATTGCTGGATCTCCCGTCCCGTTGCATGACTTCTGTACCTGCGCGCGCCCTGGCCCTCGTGTTCACCCGGGATTTGAAATTCATGTGCCGTCCGAGTCGTCAATCACGCTGACAGCGGAGCCGTACAGCGAAGCTCCTCCAGAAATACTGCTTACATTACAGTTAATTGTTCAGAAGAGCCACAGTAGCGTGGACGAGCTCGGTTTAATGTTTCAACTGTTACGATGAAGAATACAGCACTGCAGTTTATCAACATAACTCTGTTCACAAACCTACCCAGCATGCAATAGCCGTCATTTCACCGTCTACGGTAACTATAGACCCGATATAGTCCGGCTGTGAGGAACACACTTCTAGCCAAAATAACCTTGAATTTGGTCACATGTTGTTTTTGCCTAAATAACTTGTGAGATGTGATATTCCATCACGTGAGCAAAGTCAACAGTGATTTGATTTCTTTATCTAATTGATGACTGGTCTATTCTCGGGCGATGGTTTAGACGACTATTAAACTTTCACTGACGGCCCAAACGCTGCCTTGTTTTACTCTAGACGTCTGGCTGTGTGTGGACGCTATTAGACGTCTTTTAAACGTAATGTTGCATGCTGGGTAGTGATCCGCCTTGCTAGACGGCATTTGAAGATGTCATCAGGGGCGTCATGCAAGCAAAATTCACAATCTGAGACGTTGCAATTGTTTTCTGACGGGTGATATGGATCATGTTAGGAGGGGTCAGGGGGAATTTTTTTACAATTTTAATTCTAGCTGCTAAACATACCATTTCAATGCAGTTTGGGAGGGACAGAAATCCCTTTAACGGAGCTAGCAGCAACCCTCCTCTATCTGAGGACGAAGTTAAAGTATCTATTTTGTAAGTTTATGTAAAAGACAGGTTAATGAAAGAACTGTAAGTGTTTACACACACACACACACACACACACACACACACACACACACACACTTACTGTACACTTAGGCCTACTACACATGATTTTAAAAACAGTACCATTGCAGTTTTTATGTTATGATTTTAAATTGGTATGTGACCTCAGAACGATCTTACATTAAAGGTACATAAAGGTGCTGAGGTCTGACTTTGTGGTGCTCTGGAATTAAGTTATTTTAATATTAATATGTGATGAAGGACTTTGAAAGAAGTTTGACAGATTTCAGTGCTTAACACAACCCCGTTTATTTGAAAATGGTTGATATTTGACAGAAATGTAAAAAAGTAATCAAATCAAATGTAATATGTAACATTACTTTAGTAAAATCATAGACAAGGCTACCTATCGATAACGTTACACTGACATAACTTAAGTTATTGCTCTGAATTCGCAGCTAATATCAAATCCATAACTTTTTGATCAAGTTAAAATTTCCAGGTCAACCACAAATAATCCCACTACCTTTTAATATCATCCGATAACTAATTCAATGCCGATTTGTTGCTTTGCCCACTTACCACTTCATTGCCAGCTCAACGTGCGAGACGAGTGAGTTGCTTGCCTTGAACATACACAGCAAAGATTCTAGAGGAAAATAATATTCATATAATATAATATAATATATTCACCATATTAGGAAAAAGGGGCGGGGTGATGCTGACCGATTTATTACACATCCAGAAGAATACATTTGAGTCGTTATAGGCTCTGGTATATTATGGATCATAATATGAATAAAGTTGTGACAAAAAAATTATCAGGGAGGAAAAATCTGAGGGGGTACGTCACTTTGAATGGGCATGACGCCACTGGATGTCATGGATCTAAAAATCAAATAGAATAATTACACATTTATGCGTTTGACAGATGCTTTTATACAAAGCGACTTACAAATACATTGTAGGGGTGTAACAATATATCGTAATACAAAAATACATCAATATGTGACGTGGATAGTGACTATGTATTGTATATAGTACAAAATAGAAATTACTTTTACAAGTTTTCATAGTTTTAGTGTCTGTATGTACATTTAACTACTATATATAATGTATAATAATCCAATGAGGGAATATTTGTGAGTCCTGATAATACCAAATGTATGATGTAACCAGTAAAATGTCTTATATTAAATATTTCTAGTCAGTGAAAGAGTGCAAGCTTGTTTGTCTACAATAATTCTGTATTTTCATCTTCAGAATCATGAATATTGTTATTCTGGTGTCTCTATTGTCCTGTGTTGGGTTTCAGCACCAAGTCCATCATATTCATTTACACACACAATGTAAAACCAAATTTAGCATTTCTATCAACATTTTCTGTTAACCGTTTATCATATGTCTGTACGTACGATTGTGAGTTCAGGATCGTTACATGAGGGAATCGTTACACCCCTAATACATTGCATTCATTATTGCATTGTAATTTTGCTTCCTTCTAAGAAATCTTGTTACGCTCACATTTCAGAGAAAAGATCCCAGAATGCATTGCGGCAAACTCAGTTACAATTTATTCAATATGCAACTCAAAATGAGAGAGATTGTAACACTTGACAGTAAAAGGTCTCATTTGTTAACAAGAACTGAGAATGAACAACACCCAAGTAGCATTTATTAATCTTATTTCATATTAAAGTCTCCCTGTAATCAATCATTTTATCTCTTAAAACTCATCTTTGATCACCAAAATAACAAAAAATTCTTCATGTCTTAAAATATCTTGCATGTAACTCGACACCCTTGCCTCATTTAGTATTCGCGGCTCTATGAATATGCAAATGAGCCCCGCCTCCACTCACTCACTCACTCACTCACTCAGAGATCCACTGGTTGACGATCACACGTTGATCTGATTGGTTACAAGGTAGTGTGTGACGTCAGAAACACCAGCGATTTCAAACCGTGTGTTTGAGACGGTCTTTGGTTCACTGCAGTTTTAAGCAGAAAATACTCAGCAATGCTGTCGACTTATGAACTTACACATGGTGTGTGTTACAGCAGATTAAAAACACCACATACACACATACACATTTTCAGCACAGGGGGACTTTATAGTATTATAGTTTATAGTACCTGTATAGTTAATGCTTCCTTATAGGCAGCTCTGCTTGTGTTAGAACAGAGTTTATGTTTTCTTTGATCAAACGTGTTTTCATTCGGTGTATCCGCTGCTGTCACCCTCACGCACTTTCCCTCGGAAACAATTCAATTTTAATGGTGCCAGATCCGTGTCTTTCCTGCGGTTGTTTACAGAGGGGTTGTACAGTATCTTGAGTGACACTGAATGCTCGCGGTCTCCTCACACACACTTTGAAGTGCTCCACGAGCCCTGTGTGTGTCTCGTCTGCACGTGCTGATAGGGAATATGGCGGTACAGTAAACATCATAATACTCTCACATGCAGTCAGGAGCGCGCAGCTAATGCCGCTCGATAGTTTTCCCATCAGCCTTTGCTCGCTGTGTGAGAGAAAAGTGCACCGCGGTGGTGCTTCAACCCATCTGGTGTGTTGGATCTATATCGGCCAGAAAGTAAGATGGGTTGTGAACTCATGTTGATTTTAAGAGCTCCTTGATTGCAAAATAACAATAAGAACTAAATGTCACATTACTGTAGGCATGAACATATGCAGTGATGTGGATCATTCAATATGTTGCTAGCATTTTTAGCATGTTGCTAATATGAATTAGCACATTGCTAGCATGTCTCAGCATGTTGTCCTTGGATAGTCGTCAAGCTTTGATAGTGATAGACGGATTAAATGTGACCCTGGACCACAAAACCAGTCACATGAGTACATTTTTATAAATTGAGATTATACATCATATAAAGCTGAATAAATAATCTCTCCATTGATGTGTGGTGTGTTAGGACAGGACAATATTTGGTCGAGACACAACTATTGAAAATCTGGAATCTGAGGAGCAAAAAAATGTAAACATTGAGAAAATCTCCTTTAAAGTTGTGCATTTATGTTCACGATTGTGCTGCATTCACTCACAAAAATACATGTTTTATATATTTACGGTAGGACATTTACTAAAAATCTTCATGGAACATGATCTTAATATCCTCATGATTTTTGGCATAAAAGAAAAATGGATAATTTTGACCCGTACAGTGTATAGTTGGATATTGCGACAGATATACCCGTGTCTTATTGTGCAAAAGTCTTCACCCCCTCATTTAAAGTCTATGGGAATTTTGATCGTTAGTTTAACGAAAACCGTAAATCTGATCAGTTAGAAAATATACAGCAAACCGAGTCCGAACAGTCAGAAGGTCTGACCAGAGTTTGGTGGTTGTAGCTTAAAAGCTCCAGGACGAGATAATACTTTTAAAAAAAACTTTTCTAAAGCAGCTTTCCACTAGGAACATGTGATTTCAGCTCGAGAAAAACACCATTATGTCTTTGTTGCTCTGAAACAGATATAAATATGCCGTGTCTGTGAAAGCTTGTTGACACGCTCCCTATTGTTCGCACAAGTGATGCCCTTCGCAAAAGACTCACTCCAGGTGTTCAGAGATGGAATGAAAATTGAGAGCTTTCAGGCTGATGGGACCATTACACCTTTAACCACAAGAGAAAAATGCTCCGTTCAGCCTTCTAGGATTACCACAAAATTACATGAAATGACTTACAGGGCAAGTCCCAGCGAATCTGTTGACAGAAGGAGCCGGACGCGCAGGTTCGGGCCGGTCTCCTTCTCTAACTGTCATGAATCATCAGAAAACTCTTGAGGATCTGTAATTACAGTGTTCGGCGGTTGAACTGCAGCTACTGTCTTATAATGATGCACTAAATTAATGCTGCAAAAATTATTCAGACCCCGGAAATAATTTTGGGTTTTGTTTTTAGTAGTGTGTGCAGGACACTATAGTTCATATACACTCTAAAAAATGCTGGGTTGTGTCAACCCAATTTTGGGTAAAATATGGACAAACCCAGCCGTTGGGTTACATTTTTAAAAAAATTTGTCCATTTACATTACATTTATTCATTTAGCTGACGCTTTTATCCAAAGCGACTTACAATTGCTATATATGTCAGAGGTCGCACGCCTCTGGAGCAACTAGGGGTTAAGTGTCTTGCTCAGGGACACATTGGTGTCTCACAGTGGATTCGAACCCGGGTGTCTCACACCATAGGCATGTGTCTTATCCATTGTGCCATCACCACCCCTATATTTCCATATTTGACCCAAAATTGGGTTGAAACAACCCAGCATTTTTAGAGTGTAGGATCGCAAAATAAAGTAAACTGTGTAACACTTTCTTTAGTTATCATTAGTTAACAACATTGGTTAGCATGAACTGCACTTACACAGCTTTTATTAATGCTAATTCCAACATTTACTAATACTTTATTAAACTCTTGTTAACATTTATATGCACTGTGAACTAACATGAACAAACCAGCTGTGTTTTTATTAACTAACATTAACGAAGATGAACAAATACTGTAACAAATGTATTGCTTATTGTTAGTTAATACATTAAATAATGTTAACTAATGAACCTTATTGTAAAGTGTTACCGAAAACTGTGACATATTATACCTAAATATAATTTTTTTATATATAAAAATATGTTTTACTAGTGGGTGCAGAACACTATAGTTCATTTATCTATAACGTCTGGTTTAAACCTTGAAAGTTACTTCTAGGTAGTGAAAATTTAGTTTTGCATTTCAGGAATAAAAAAATATTATTCAGACTCCAGATATCATTCTTGATGTTTTCACTAGTGTGTGCAGGACACTGTAGTTCATTTCTGTAAGTGAGGAGAGCAAAATAAAGTAAACTGTGATATATTATACACAAATATTCTTCATACAGTGGAGTTTCATAACATTTAGGACCAAATATGATTCTGACACGTTGAGTTGATCATGTTCTGCTGAAGTGTGTGTCTGTAACTGCTAATGCTCTTTTTACACACACACTGAACACAATGAAGCTGCTTGGTCACTGGTTGAGCTAAACTGGTATTATCTAATTGTGTAGTTACATTTACCAGCTGACAGATATTCAACATAATTCATGTGTGAGACAGTCTAACAGAAGTGTGTGTGTGTGTGTGTGTGTGTGTGTGTGAGACAGTCTAACAGAAGGACGGACAAAACCTGTCAGATATCAACTGAGTTCTGCTCATATTTCATCACCATTTTATAAACTATAGTGAATAAACTGTGATAATGTGAGAGATGTTGAAGGAGTGTGGATGAGTTTGCCCTTCGGTTGCTCCGAGAGCTTCACCTGAGGCTTCGACTGAATGAAACCTCCTCCTCCGCTTCATAAGTCCTGTTTAAAACCAGACTTTAACCTAAAGCCCTCGCACTCGCTTCCCCGGGGACACAAAACCAGCGTTCACTCCATGTCAATTACAGCGATTCCATCTGGAAATACCAGAGACAGGAGCTCAAACTCACAATGGCTGACTTTACATCAAAGCAACATCGTCATGTTTGTGCTGCACTGTGATGAGTGTGCCGTGAGAGGTTAGAACGGTGATATTTAACTAGACGCAAGGTAAATATCTCTACTCATTTTAGTTGGAAAGTGTAAAACACATCCAGTTACAAGTCTGAGGGAAATGTGAGTGGTGCTACTCTGTGCAAAAAGCATCAGGGCGTTTCTAAACAGTTGCTAGGTGGTCTTTGTTGCATATGTTTTATGTACTTACCATAGCAATAACAGTAAATTATGCATAATAATAACATGCAACTAACCCTCAACCAAACCCTAATCAATGTGAGTGGTGCTAGTCTGTGCAAAAAGCATCAGGGCGTTGCTAAACAGTTGCTATGTGGTTGCTATGTGATTGCTAGGGCATTATGGGTGGTTACCAGGGTATTCTGGTTGGTTGCTACGGTGTTCTGAATGAGTGTTCAGTCTGAAGAAAATGTGAGTGGTGCTAGTCTGTGCAAAAACATCAAGGTGTTGCTAAACAGTTGCTAGGTGGTTGCTAGGGCATTATGGATGGTTGCTAGGGTATTCTGGTTGGTTGCTAGGGTGTTCTGAATGAGTGTTCAGTCTGAAGAAAATGTGAGTGGTGCTAGTCTGTGCAAAAGCATCAAGGTGTTGCTAAACAGTTGCTAGGTGGTTGCTAGGGCATTATGGATGGTTGCCAGGGTATTCTGGTTGGTTGCTAGGGTGTTCTGAATGAGTGTTCAGTCTGAGGAAAATGTGAGTGGTGCTACTCTGTGCAAAAGCATCAGGGCATTGCTAAACAGTTGCTAGGTGGTTGCTAGGGCATTATGGGGGGTTGCTAGGGTATTCTGGTTGGTTGCTAGGGTTTTCTGAATGAATGTTTAGTCTGAGGAAAATGTGAGTGGTGCTACTCTGTGCAAAAGCATCAGGGCTTTGCTAAACAGTTGCTAGGTAGTTGCTTGGGCATTATGGGTGGTTGCTAAGGTGGTTGCTTGGGTATTCTGTTTGGTTGCTAGGGTGTTCTGAATGAGCGTTCAGTCTGAGGAAAATGTGAGTGGTGCTACTCTGGGCAAAAGCATCATGGCGTTGCTAAACAGTTGCTAGGTGGTTGCTAGGGCATTATGGGTGGTTGCTAAGGTGGTTGCTAGGGTGTTCTGAGTGAGTGTTCAGTGATCTGGGGCCGGTTGCACCAGCCGTGCGTAAGTTACAACTCAGCCTAGTTTTGATGTAAATGGCACTAAGTTACAACTTACGCTCTATAAAAATATTTTTGCCTTGCACCATTAAACATAACTCTACATATAAAGAGTTAGAATGAGTTGAAGAATGTCAGTAACCAAACAGTATTTTTTTCCTACTATGGAAGTCAATGGGGTCCAGCAACTGTCTGGCTCCCAGCATTCTTCAACACATCTTCTTTAGTGTTCAGCAGAAGACAGAAACTCATACAGGTTTGCAACAACTTCAGGGGCGAGGAGTAAATGATGACAGAATTTTAATTTGTAAGTGAACTATTCCTTCAAAGGAGCCGTGCATTAAAATCTTTACAAATATATATTTGTTTTTTTGTGCAAAAAACTTTATTAACATTACAAGTGAACTTCAAGGAACATATAAAAAAAAAAAAATCCAAGTCATGTCCCCTTTAAACCCATCCTGAGTTTTCTCCACAGGACAGTATTGAAACACTATCAGTTTTACAGTCCGCCTCCTCTATTGTTCACGTCTGCAGGAGTTGTGAATCTTGAGCTCGTAATGGCAGTGCAGAGGAGGGGCGCTGTAATGAACATTAAGTGAGCAGATGTCGAAAGAAAAGTGTTTTTCACTGTAATAAATGCGGTTTTGGATTTAGCACCTCTGGGCAGAGGAACTGTATCTACCTCACCCCGGGGCCCGGCTCTTAAAGCGCCTGTAATCCGGCAGCGCAGTAACCGGGGTCGGAGCCCTTCTGCTTCGCAGGAGATCGGATGTCGGCTCTTAAGTGCAGCAACAATGCCGATGAACCCGAGATGAACAATATTTGCATTGTAGCTACACGAAGACTTCTGCCGGCGGCACCTCGAGGTGTGGGACAGTGTCATCCACAGCAGCAAAACATATGAGTAACTTACACATATAAACCAAAGACTCCTCCATCTCCAACATTATCACAGTTTAGTCACTATAGTTTATAAAATGGTGATAAAATATGAGCTGAACTCAGTTGATATTTGACAGGTTTTGTCCGTCCTTCTGTTAGACTGTCTCACACATGAATTATGTTGAATATCTGTCAGCTGGTAAATTTAACTACACAATTAGATAATACCAGTTTAGCTCAACCAGTGACCAAGCAATGCTTCATTGTGTTCAGTGTGTGTGTAAAAAGAGCATTAGCAGTTACAGACACACACTTCAGCAGAACATGATCAGCTCAACGTGTCAGAATAATATTTGATCCCAAATTTTATGAAACTCCACTGTATGAAGAATATTTGGGTATAATAGTGTTGTCACGGTACCAAAATTTCAGTATTCGGTACCAATACCAGTGAAAATCCGTGGTTCTCGATACCAAAGCTTAGGCTAATTTAGATTAAATGTACATATATTAAAGTGTATATCACAGTTACAGAGATGAAAACTGTAGTATTAAAAACACTTTACCATAAGATTCCATTTTTTTGATAATATTAGATAAAATGACCTAACAATAAACAATAGTTATATACTGTAGCATTTATTCTCCTTCGGGTAATTTAAAAATGAAAGTTTTATGTTCATTATTTAATGCACAATTGATGAAGTGAACAAACATGAACAATCAAGTGTTTGTATTAACATTCACAAACATTAATGAATGAAGGAATGTAAAATATATTGTTCACTCAATGTGTTGATGTTAGATAAGGCATTAAGTAATGTTAATCTTATTGTAGTATTACCAAACTATACAGGAGATAAAACGTGTTTTATTTGACTTGACTGTCCTTTTATTTAATCCAAAACTGCGTTCATATTTACGCAGATACAACCGCACACGATACCACTTTAGGGGCCGTTCACATATCGCGGTTTGTGCGCGTGCAAATTCGTTTCAAATATAGGCGCGCGGCTTATAATAGAATCAACGCGGCGCGCTCGCTTTTCCAGGTCATGTGACAAAAACCACCGGCCTTTGGAACATGGAAACTCGGCTGAACAGCTGATCATTGGGGCGGCTTTTTATTTCTCATCTCCATGAATATCTCTAGTAGTAAAGCTAATGCACATTTCCACATGTGGCTCTTTCCTCCTTTCTTGTCAACAAGTGGATTCAGAGCCACCGCATTAGCAGCGCCGCCGGTCGCCATGTCTCAGTGTGTTTATCAAACGCAACGGTGCACCTTTCGGACAGCGAATTAATAACCGGATTAACCCAATACTTCGGTACCAGAAAAGCTGGTACTGTAACCGTTGAATTTTTTTAGTACCGAAGTACCGGGTCTTTAACAACACTAGGGTATAATATGTCCCAGTTTACTTTATTTTGCTCTCCTCACTCACATAAATGAACTATAGTGTCCTACACACTAGTGAAAAAATGTATCTGGTGTCTGAATAATTTTAGTTTGACTGTATGTATGAGGGGTTTACTTTAAACTATATTGAAACTAGGTCACTGAAGATAGACAGGAATTTTCTTTTGTACAGTTTCTCTGTTTCCATAATAATTATGGAGTGAGAACAGCGGGGTTTCGAGTGTGTGTGCTGTTTATTGATGGAGTCCACCATCATACACGACTTCAATTGTTTCCATCTGAGTTGTGGATAAAAACCCCGGTGCTGTTAGCGGTTGCATTTAATGATGCATGGCTGAAATAAACATTTTTCCAGAATATAATCAACCTCCCCCTCTTCCACTGGCGCTCAATCACTCAAGTAGCTTTTCATTTCGCAAGGCTTAGAGAAGCTCTTTCTTCTGCAGTCAGAGAATCATTCACGAGCTTATACAGAGACAGAGAAAAACGACTGCACTGAAGATACAAACAGAAAACGGGTTTATTTGCTTCATGGTCGAACTGTGCACAAATTAGAGACTTTTTTATTTTGTTTTCCATTTCACACAAAACATATCTAGTTGAGTTGTGAATGTGATTTAGTCCGTGACTGTACTGAATGTTTTGCAGTAAACAGACCAAAAAAAACTTTTTATTCTGATGTTTTTACAGGTTGCACATCCAGTGTAGGTCAATTCACCAACAAATAATTATTATCAGCCGGTTATTTTTTAGAGAATCAAAACACAGAAAGTGTTCAGTATAACAAATGACTCTTTTGAGTCGATTCTTTTAATGATGGTGTTGGATCAGTCACGCCCCTGCGCATATTGCCTTCCCAAACAAAAGGTGTTTTACAAAATGTAAATCTATGTATTGTTTTATGTGAATGATTAGGCAGGATGATTTTCAGATCATTTTGAAGGAAAAACTCTAGGCGACAACATCCATTACTCAAAAGTATTGTGAACACATATTTACTATGCGTTTTGTGGCGTTATTTCAGACACTTTCATTTTTGTTTTTTGAATAACCATGCATAAAAATTATTCTCTCAAAAATACAAACATGTACATGCATGTTGCTCACATATTATGATAGCCCTGTTCGTGATAAATAGTGTAATTACACCTTTGCCATTAACATGTTTATAAGCAACTGAAAAAAGCACAAATGTCAGGGCATGTCAGAACATCTCAAGGACCCCAAAAACACCTCGGTCCCCAGGGTTAATGAATAGCTTAAAGTTAAAGTCCCCCTGTGGTGTAAATCCAGCTTTTAATGTTGTTTGTGTGTCTACGTGGTGTTTTTAAAATGCTTTAACACAAACCATGTGTAAATTCATAAGCCGACAGCCAGGGGCGTAGCACAAGATCCCGGGCCCTATGCACAGGTAGTCCTGAGGGGTCCCCATGGAAAAAGTGCCAAGAAAATGCCATTGTGGACAACATTTAAATGAAACAGTTTCTGAAACTGAGGGTCATGTGTTAAACAATGTTAAGATCTGCTTCTACTAAATCTGACATAAATATAATGTTGACATGTAGCTACCGATGAGCTACCTATCACACTGATTAGCCGTATTGCTAATTTGAGATATTATAGCCTATTAAATGTTTCAAATTAGGCTATTATAATGGTGTGTTGTACGCAAACAGCATTGTTAGTGTACAGTTTATTTATTTAGCCTTTACCTCAGATTACATGTATAACCGAATGATCATCTGAAAGTGTGTGTTCTGGTCTTTGAATGGGTTGTCTCAGTTCATTTTTAGCACTAACGATCGCGAGATATTCAAGCAGATTAGCACTATAGATTTCGTGTTCTAGTGCTCACCTTTCTTTGAAAATAAGTCAGTTACCAATTGTTTCCCCTCATTTTGTTTTCTTTCCTTTCTGTTTTGGTGGCTTTCTTTGAGAAAGACATTTCTACAGTAGAAGTTTGCGCTCCACCAGATGCGCATCTTACTAACATACACATAATGTGTGCAGGTGGACTAAACCATTTGCCGCATTAGCAAGGGATGGGACTGTGAGAGACCTTAGACAGTCTTTACTTTTTTTGTATACAAAATGTAGTCAGTCAACCAAGTTATTCAGCCTATACACTAACTTTACATTTCATCTGACATTCAGTAGGAAATTTAATTAGGAAATGAAAATATCCAGGTAAAATTAAATATATTCCAGACTTTTCAAGGGCCCTCTCTCCCCTTGGGGCGCTGGTAATCAGTACTGGTTTTAAAACTGCAGTGAACCAAAGACAGTCTCAAAAACACGGTTTGAAATCGCTGGTGTTTCTGACGTCACACACTACCTTGACCAATCAGATCAACGTGTGATCGTCCACCAGTGGATCCCTGAGTGAGTGAGTGGAGGCGGGGCTCATTTGCATATTCATAGAGCCGCGCATACTAAATGAGGCAAGGGTGTCGAGTTACATTCAAGATATTTTAAGACATGAAGAAATTTTTCAAGGGAAAAAAACTTGTAATATGTAATTTTGGTGATCAAAGATGAGTTTTAAGGGATAAAATGATTGACTACAGGGACTTTAAAAAGATGAGTTACTGGTTGATGAATCCTTTACTGAACTGAATGATCTGACACACTTCCAAACTTACAATTATTTTTAATAATCTTTATATATAGTATATATAGATCTGGAGTGATTGTGTTTGATTTCTTCAGGCCACTGCCGCAGAAAAAGCCGAGCGAGATGCTGAACGCCAACGTCATGTTGATTCCCCTTTGATTATCTGTAAGTGTGTTTTCATGTTAATATTTGGGTCAACACAACATCTCGACGGTGTTCTTCTGCTCACCGCATGTTAGATGTTCAGAGCGTCAGTCTAAAGTTCAGAGTCAGCCATTGGTAGTTGCATTCCTGAAGAGTGAAACACTGTCACACTTTTACAGCTTTGATGCGTTTGTTTGAACGACCCAACATTCCGATTTGTGGCTCTGCCAATCATGTGAGTTTGGGGCGGGGCTAACTGACTGGCTGACCAATGACACACCCGGAAACCTTATCTTATCTTTCAGTTCAGATTGGTGATGTTGAGTGCAGAGTTTGTAAGGACACATAGTTCATAGAGACATTTTGATTTAAAGTCATACAAGTAAAGTTTATTTATTTAAGTAGCGCTTTATAGAGCTTCTGTAGCTCCGCCCCTTTCACGCGCTGCGCTCGCCGTCTTTTGTCTTCCGGTCTGTATTTTCACAGCGACCTTGCGTATTTATGAATGAACGGCTCGTTTTAAAATCTTCCCGGTCGACTGACATTTGTTAAGACTTCTGCTTTAAAGGGCACCTATTATGGAATTTTGAAATGTACCTTTCATGTAGTGTGTAACATAGATCTAAGTGAACAAAAACATCCTGCAAAGTTTGAAATATGAAAGTGCACCGTATATAAAGTTATTGTCTTTCAAAAGTAAGAGTCGACTCTGAGTCATTTTTATGAATCGTTAGAAGACCGAAGCTTTTTCTCTGACTAGATGACGTCAACTTGTCAAGTTATTTGAATACGATACGCCCACTTATTGCGCTCCAAGGCCAGCAGGGAAACATCACGGCGACGAGACGCTGTGTTCTGAAGTGCGGCTCAAAAGCAAACTTTTTTCATCTGCCCAAGGAGGAGCATTTGAAGACTAAGTGGCTACAATTCATATATACAACTATACCACAGAAGTATAGTCCGAGCCTTGTGCTTTGCTCGCGCCATTTTCAAGACGATTGCTTTATCAACTTAAATGCAATCAAACTTGGATTCGCGAGCCGGCTGATATTGAAGAAAGGTTCAGTTCCAAGTGTATTTGCATCAGCTTCCTCCTCCGTATCACAACCTGTAAGTGTTATTAATAATTGTTGCTTTTATGTTTTATGTAGCATGCTTAATTATTTTGTTTGTTGTGTAAGCACCGTTTAGCTTCTAGGTCTTCAATGACAATTGTATTGAGATATGTGAAGTGTTTGTCGTTGTTTTCGGAGTTGTCTAAAAGAATAGAGTAAAACCTCGTAGTAACGTAACTACATTTTATTTTTATTTTTTTTGTAAAAACGTTATGTTTATGCATCGGGCTAACGCAAACAAAGACTGATTGTGCTTTTACAATATGAACTCTGGGCTATGCTCGCTAACATAACATTAAATTTTTTATCTTATTTTTAGTTTTTTACTACAAACTATAAAGCAGTGGACTATAATAATTATTATAACACAATTTAATTGATAAAAGCATCATTGTACTCCGTGTTAAACAATAAGTATTATCTCTGTAAACACTGCTGGGTCATCTGACCAATCGCAGATTAGCGTCGCGCAAAGGAGGGGTTTGAAAAATGAGTCGTTGAACGAATCATTTGAGAGTCGGTGAGCAAATCAGGTAAAAATAAATGCATATTATACGACAACAAAAGTGTTTTTTGTCATTGCATGCATGTAAAACTGTTGTTGGGGACTCCCTAAACAACATTAGGAACATTTTAAATGTCATAATAGGTGCCCTTTAAACATTACAATCCTCATGATAACTTTCATTAACTCTACATTAAGTAAATCCACTTCAAAAGCGAATTACTCCTGGACAGCGATGCCATAGAGATATACAGAGCGACCGCAAAAGCAGAAGTTCAAAGACAATATTCTAAAGATGGCGGCGCGCTTGTTTCTCTGCCGCATATCACTGTAAAAAAAATAATTGGTTTAACTTAAAAAAGCAAGTTACCTTGTTGCCTTAAAATTTTGAGTTCGTTGTAATAAAAAATTTGAGTTAATACAATGAAGAAGAATGGTTTAATAAATAGAAACTCAAAATAGTGTGTTATCTTGACCACATTAGTCATCGAAGTTGATTTGATTTTACAGTGTAAGGTCTATACAATACAGATTGCATTTTTTTTATTGTATTTTGCTTAATGTGTTTATATTTTATTTTGTATGCTGTATGGTTTCTTTTTATACTTTCTTTTTATATGCTAAATGTCTTATTGTTCAGCACTTTGGTGCAAATGTTGCTTTTAAATGTGCTATAGAAATACATTATGACTTGTTTATTTAAAAAAATTAAATAAATTATGCAAAATTCTTCAAATATGAGACAAATTCAGGTTCTGCTGTAAAGAAGTGGCATTATTCAGTTCTGTTTAATAACTATGAAAAGTGAATCAATTATAAAATAAGTTCACTGCACTGTAAGCAGCTCTGCAGAAGACAACAGTGTGATTATTCAGCATGTTGATTCACACACACGTGTGTGTGCGCATGTGCAGTCGTCCTGGACTGCAGGGTTCGGTGTGGGGCGACGGGCCGTGTGGCTGGGACAGAGAGCCCTGCGAGCGCTGCCGTTCCCCCGGGCAGATCCGCACAGGGGTCCCCGATACACCGGCCCGTCTCCCCCCCGGCCCACCGTCTCCACCGCTCTCAGCAGGAGATCGCCGCTCGCTTCTCAGAGAACAAAAGCAGAATTAAAGCACTCTTTTGTGGAGTCTCGTGCGCGGTCTGCCCTGGGCTCCTTGGCCAGCCAATCACACACACACACACACACACACACTCATATACTCACACACAGACAGACACATACAGACACACACACACACACACACTCATATACTCACACACAGACAGACACATACAGACACACACACACACACACACACACTCATATACTCACACACAGACAGACACATACAGACACACACACACACTCATATACTCACACACAGACAGACACATACAGACACACACACACTCATATACTCACACACAGACAGACACATACAGACACACACACACACTCATATACTCACACACAGACAGACACATACAGACACACACACGCGCGCACACACACACACACACACACACACACACACACACACACACACACACTCATATACTCACAGACAGACACATACAGACACACACACTCATATACTCACACACAGACAGACACACACGCGCACACACACACACAAACACTCTCGTATACTCACACACTCTCACACACACACACACACTCATATACTCACACACAGACAGACACATACAGACACACACGCGCACACACACACACACTCATATACTCACACACAGACAGACACATACAGACACACACGCGCACACACACACACACACAAACACTCTCGTATACTCACACACTCTCACACACACACACACACACACACTCACTCACACACACACACACACACACACACACACACACACACACACACACACACACACACACACACTCACTCACTCACTCACTCACACACTCACTCACTCACACACTCACACACTCATTGATTCCCAGTGTGTTTGTCTCAGTCGTCTACATCAGCAGCTCTGGTGTGTTTATTGGATGTTTACTGCGGTGCTTCATCTCAATCATGGCTTTCGGTTTAGTGAAAATATGTTTCCGGGACAGGGTGATTTTCCCCTCGTTGTTGTTGCTCTTGTTTACACACCTTTTAAATGAGGCCTGACGTTCCTCCTTTATAGATATGTGCGTGTGTTATTATATGCGAGTAACACTGCTGTTAATTTGCGCCTGTGTTCTCGTTGACTGATGTCTGGAGGATACGAGACTCTCTCGAGACGGTTAAAGGGGGAATAGTTTTGATTTTAATTTTTCCTGCTTGCTTTGCATTTTGTTGCCCTGTAGCGAACATCCGTTAATGAGATAAACAGGTCATCGGGACACAGGGCGTGCTTTGGGTGAATCTCACCAAACCTGTCGAGAACACGTCCGGGTCACGTTACACACACTCTTCTTTACACACACTCTTCTTTACACACACTCTTCTTTACTGGCTTCAGTGCTTCCCTGGCAAACCTTAACCTTTCTATTGCACTAAAGCTTCTTTATAGTTGAAAAAGGTTCTATAGATTATTACAACTTTTTTTTAAGACAAAATAATTGTTTTTATTTTGATAATTGATTATTTTGAATCTTTAGGGATCCCGAAATGGTTCTTCCATGGCATCGCTGCAAAAATATATCTTTCTGAAACCTTTATTTAGAAGAGTGTAACATCAAAAAATTCAAGATTTATATTTGACCCCAAAAAAAAATTAAGACACATTTTAGGAACATTCATTATTTTGATTATTTCAATGGGAGATTAACAACAACAAAAAAATTGAAAAAAAAAAAAATCATATATATATATATGATTTTAATTGTAAAGTATTTATACTGTACATCATGGTAGTATTTGTTTTTGTACCAGATTGAATTCATACAGATTTTTATTTTTGCAAATATTTTCCAATGCAAATATCTAAAAATTCTTAAATCAAGATGCATTACTTAATATATTGAGATTTGTTTAGTTTTTTTTAGACAAAAAAATAAAAATCTTAAAAATTAGGGGAGTTTTCGCTGCATTTTGATTTTCTCAGAAAACGTATATAACAATATGTTATATAATTTTGCTTCTCCAGTGAATGTATCTTAATTTAAGAATATTTAGATATTTGTGCTGGAAAACAAGACAGAAACACAGAGGAAGAAGTCAAGACACATTTATTTATACAGCGCTTTTTACAGTACAGAGAGTTTCAAAGCAGCTTTACAGAGATAACAGGAAATAATGCAACAGAGTGTGTTTCCAGAAGAAACGTTCACAGTACAGCTTAAGTTCATTTCTGTTGTCAAAAAAGTTAATAATTTAGTTCATTTATATATATATAACTGGAGAAAAACGTGATGTCATCGTCCAGCTCAGTTCAGTTCTCATATCAATCAATAATCATCGATCAATAATATTGCTGAATATTACATTAAAATATGAAATTAAAGAAGATCAGACTGATTTCACAAACTCTTTCTTTCCCCTTGCAAATGAAGTGGAGTAATAATGTCCACCTCGGGCAGTAAAAGCTCCATGATTTTAGCGATCCGGACACGTGCTGCGGCCTCCGTGTGTGTGTGTGTGTGTGTGTGTGTGTGTGTGTGTGTGAGAGAGAGAGATGGCATGGCTGATATGCTGATGAAGAGAACGTGTTGAAATGCAGTCGACCCTCAGGTCAGACCCAGTGTGTGTGTGTGTGTGTGTGTGTGTGTGTGTGTGTGTGTGTGTGTGTGTCTCTGGGAAACGTCCAGCGTTATCAGATGGAGGCTGAGGTCTAGAGTTACGTGAAAATGATCCCGTTCTTCAGGATCGGCTCATGATGGTGTCGGGAGGCTGGAGAGAGAGATCGCAGAGGCTCTGGTTATCGATCGCTCGGAGCGTGTCGCGTCTGGTTTCCTCTTCTGTGTTTGTGTTGTTATTACCTGAACATATGAAGACATTCCAGCTCCAGAAGATCCTCTCAGGGTGACACAATATGATCATTTCAGAATGTTTGGAGCACACACACTCACAAACACACACACACACACACACACACGCACACACACACACACACAAACACTCTCATATACTCACACACAGACAGACACACACACACAAACACTTTCATATACTCACACACACACACACACACACACTCTCATATTATACTCACACACACAGACACACACACACACAAACACTCATATACTCACAAACACTTTCATATACTCACACACAGACAGACACACACACACAAACACTCTCATATTATACTCACACACACAGACAGACAGACACATATACACACACACGCACACTCATATACTCACACTCAGATAGACACATACAGAGACACACACTCACACACATACAGACACACACGCGCCCACACACACACACTCACTCACTCACACACACACTCACTCACTCTCTCACACACGCACACACACACACACACACACACACATAGATTTCGAAATATTTTAAGTTGCATTGCCAGTGTTTATTTATTTCTATTTATCGGTCTATTAATTAAAATGCAGTATTCTGCTCCTCAAGTGAAAGTCTCTTGTGTAAATGATGCTCTAATATGTCTATCGCTACTCTAGAAAACGAGCCGTATTGATTATAATGCTGATTTCTCATAAGCGTTGACCGTATTAAACACAGCTCTACACACCGTCTGCCAGGATGCCATTTCTCACACTGCGTTTATTATTTCAAGACATTTGTGTTAGAAATGATGGAATGGAAATCAAGGTTAACAGCCTCACTAACATAATCATAGATGTGGTGTATGGAAACGCAACTGTATTCATGCATAATTTGTCTGTACACATTTCAAACACTGTGTTTCAAGACAGATCTCTCGATGACAGAGCGATGGCGTTCCTCAGAAATCTCCATAAATCATCATTAGGAGAACGTCCTGACGTGCGGCTCATTAATCATACAGTGGGATTTGCTTTCCTCTTCAGTTACTCAGACCTCAGATCCTGGAATACCTCGTAATGTCACGACTCGACGACACTGAAACACACACCTGACTGAGAGCGCGTCAGGTTCCAGAGAGAGGAAAGCTAGCGCAGGAATCTGGCGTTCACACAGGTATAAGTGTTGTCACTCGCTTTTGTGTTCATGCATGAAATATTATAATGTGATTAATTTGAGTGTAGTAATCTCAACTCTGACACGCCGTGTTTGAATCCATTCCTCTTCCACATTCGGCACAGAAACGGTCTGGGACTCCTGGGTAGATTACAGGTTGTAGTCTGTTACTGAGTACAAATTACATTATGAAAAATGTAGTTCTCTATTTCTGTAATGTAATCTATTAGATTATATATTTTAATGTATTTGGACTACTTTTAGATTACTTTTGTATGGAAGCTTTCCGCCACAGAATAAAAAATAAAAAAGGTAATTGCGAAAGTCATAATTGTGTGATATAAAGTCATAATTGCGTGTTATAAAGTCATAATTGTGTTATAAAGTCATAATTGCGTGTTATAAAGTCATAATTGTGTTATAAAGTCATAATTGTGTGATATAAAGTCATAATTGTGTGATATAAAGTCATAATTGCGTGATATAAAGTAATAATTGTGTGATATAAAGTAATAATTGTGTGATATAAAGTCATAATTGTGTTATAAAGTCAGAATTGTGTGATATAAAGTAATAATTGTGTGATATTAAGTCATAATTAAGTGATATAAAGTCATAATTGCGTGATATAAAGTCATAATTGCGTGATATAAAGTCATAATTGCGTGATATAAAGTCATAATTGCGTGATATAAAGTCATAATTGTGTGATATAAAGTCATAATTGCGTGTTATAAAGTCATAATTGTGAGATATAAAGTCAGAATTGCGTGTCATAAAGTCATAATTGCATAATATAAAATTATAATTGTGTTATAAAGTCATAATTGCGTAATATAAAGTTATAATTGTGTTATAAAGTTATAATTGTGTGATATAAAGTCAGAATTGCGTGTCATAAAGTCAGAATTGCATAATATAAAGTTATAATTGTGTAATATAAAGTCAGAATTGTGAGATAAAAAGTCACAATTATCTTTTAAAACATCTTTTCCCACATGTTAGAATAACAATAAAGTTATGTGAGTTTTCTTCCGGGAACGAACACGTCACAATATTCCTCATTATAATAATTAATGCGCAGAATAAAGGGGCGGGGCCTGGTTGAGTTAGTTAGTAGTGTGTTAAACTGGCGGTTATGGGAAGGGGCGGGGCATTTCCCAAACACACTCGAAGCACTCGACCAATCACAACACACTGCTCCAGCCGACCAATCAGAGCACAGTGTGCTTTAAAGGAGGAGGGGCTTCATAGAGACAGGAAGTAAACAGAGCGTTACTGACAGACTGGGAAGAGAGGAGCCGCAACAATGGAGAATATGAGGGAAATAATCAACATTCAAGCAGGAGAACATGTTCTAGTCGAGACCGAACACAAGTTTAAAAACTCTTTAAACTTAAATACTTTAGTTTTGTAAAGAAATTCATAGTAATTTCAGTAGAAGCCTTTTGATCAGAAGGGTTTTTATTCCATCAAAGTTGTGCGTGTGCGTGTGCGTGTGCGTGTGTGTGTGTGTGTGTGTGTGTGTGTGTGTGAGTGTGCGCGTAAGTGTGCGTGTGTGTGTGTGTGCACACGTGAGTGTGAGTATGTGTGTGTGTGTGTGTGCACGTGTGCGTGTGTGTGTACGTGTGCGTGTGCACACGTGAGTGTGTGTGTGCGTGCGTGCGTGTGTGTGTGTGTGTGTGTGTGCAAACTGGTGGTGAATGTAAAGAACTCGAGATGAGTTGTGACTGGGCGGCTGATTTCAGTCTTGCTGTCCTGTCGATTATTTAATTTGGTCTTTTGTTGATTTGATGACACATGACTGACGTCCTCACTTCTGCACACAGTCCAGAATCAGACGTGTACAATTAACAATTAACAAATGAACAATTCGTCCATGATTGGCTCATCAGTCGTGGCAAACCGCTGCGTTTGGATCGGCGTCGCACTGATGCCGCTTCTCCTGCCGCTCATGCATGTCATTAAAACCCCAAAATATGGAAAAATGACAGTATTCATTATTCCCAATCATGTATGAAAGTCAACGCCATTCCAGTTGCAGTGCAAAGTGTATAAACCAATATTTTGGATGTGCACATTTTCCAAAAGTTGCTTTTGCGCACAGAAATGAGCAAGTAATCACGTTTGCTTCAGATCTTTGTCTGATTGCAATCAACTCCGCTTATTCTCCCGCAGAGCAATCTCAACCTGTGTGTGTGTGTGTGTGTGTGTGTGTGTGTGTGTGTGTGTGTGTGTGTGTGTGTGTGTGTGTGTGTGTGTGTGTGTGTGTGTGTTTGACAACCGCAAACAAGCCTTCGCTCACGAGACGCTGGTGTCCGCTCTAAAAGCAGTGTGTGTGTGTGTGTGTGTGCGTGTGTGTGTGTGTGTGTGTGTGTTTCAAGAGCTGTAATGTGACTGCAGGGACACTAATGACCCACTGAATGAATCTTCATATTGATCACCTTCTCAAACCCTTTTAAACCATCAATACCACTTAAGGTTAAGGACACGCGTGACCTCTGTGTTTCTGTGTTTAAGAGCAGCCGGACATGTGGCTGGCAGAAGGTGAACACACTCACACACTGGACACTCACACACTGGACACTCACACACTGTTAAAGACACTCACACATTGGACACACACACACTGGACACACACACACTCACACACACTGGACACTCACACACACTGTTAAATACACTCACACACACACTGTTAAAGACACTCACACACATTGGACACACACACACTGGACACACACACACACTCATACACACTGTTAAAGACACTCACACACACTGTTAAAGACACTCACTCACACACACACACACACACACACACACTGTTAAAGGCACTCACACACATTGGACACACACACTGGACACGCACACACACACACACACACACACTGGACACTCACACACACACACACACTGTTAAAGACACTCACTCACACACACACACACACACACTGTTAAAGGCACTCACACACATTGGACACACACACTGGACACGCACACACACACACACACACACTGGACACTCACACACACACACACACTGTTAAAGACACTCACTCACACACACACACACACACTGTTAAAGGCACTCACACACATTGGACACACACACACTGGACACGCACACACACACACACACACACACTGGACACTCACACACACACACACACACACTGGACACTCACACACTGGACACTCACACACACACTGGACACTCACACACTGTTAAAGACACTCACACACACTGTTAAAGACACACACACACACTGGACACACACACTCACACACACTGTTAAAGACACTCACACACACTGGACACTCACACACACTGTTAAAGACACTCACTCACACACACACACACACACACACACTGTTAAAGGCACTCACACACATTGGACACACACACACACTGGACACACACACACACACACTCACTCACACGCACACTGGACACTCACACACACACACACACACACACACACACACACTGGACACACACACACGCACACACACACACACACTGGACACTCACACACACACACACACACACACACACACACACACACACACACACTGGACACTCACACTCACACACACACACTGGACACTCACACACACACACACACACACACACACACACACTGTTAAACACCTTCAGCGTGATTATTATCTCAGTCTTCCTGAAGCTCATACATTCGTGTGAAGTTGAACACACAAGCGTTTGGAATTGTGTTGACATTGTGAAGAAGTCAGCAGTCGTGTGTTAATGTGACACTTATAATCGAGGACTAATTGCCGTCGTGATGAATCTGCACCTGCGCTTTCAGGACGGCATTCTTCACAATCAGTTATTACCTTCAAACATTTGAGTTGCACTGCCAGAATCAATAGATAAATGAATAAGCAAGATAAAAAAAATATTTAGTATATGAAATAAATAAATATTGAATTTTTTTTTTTTAATAAATATTAAATAAATAAATATCTAATACATACAATATATAATTATGTAATAAATTAAATAATATTGGCTAATAAATTAAATAAATATAATGAATTAAATAAATATGTAATAAATTACATACATTAAATTAATATTTGATCAATAAAATATACAATATCTAATAAATCTATCCTATAAATAACTAATAAATTAAATAATTACATAAATATTAAATACATTCATATTTAATAAATATCATTAAATAAATAAATATTTAATAAAGAAAAATTAATATTTGATAAATTAATTAAATACATATGTATTAAATAAATAGGCATCTAATAAATTAAATAATAAATATTTAATAAATTGAATAAACATTAAATAAATATTTAATCATTTACAATTTGTATTTTATTTTACAGTCTGTCAGAAAGATGTGTGTTGAGCTTTACTCGAGCGATCAGAAAGGAAAGAACGATCACAAATGAACTCTCAGCAGTTTCTCCTCCACACTTCTGCTGAAGATATTCTCATATATGCACATTCATTTTATACTCATGCTGTAAATCTATTAACTCATTGTGTGAGTTTTTATTTCTCCTCAGGAATAGTAAGAGCAACAACTGATCCTTCAACTGCATGTACTTTTGTGCATATTTTGGGATATTACATAATATGCGCTTATAATTTAGGTGGATATTTTTTTTATCCAATAAGAAAACTGCAATAGAAACACATTTACAGAATAAATCCCTGGCAAAACCTTCACCTGAACAGATCATGTGATTGAATACAGTAACGGGAACATCCAGTCGACGTCTGTCATCAGAATGATTTATATAATAACCTGTGAAGCGTCTCGCACGACTGCGTCCCCAACATGACAGCGTTTATTAGTGCGTTTCATCTGTGCGCACGTCAGTTATTATGCAGGAAAAAAATAGCTATTCCATGATTCTTTGCAAATGCTGGGTTGTTTCAACCCAACTTTGGGTCAAATATGAAGAGCTAACCCTAACCCATTGTGGAGTTGATGTAGTTTTTCTTTTTAAAGCTCAGGATATTTTCAGTTTAATTGTTAGGCATCAGTCCCTTTTATTTACTGTATTTATTGCTGTATGTTTTATGCATTGCTTTTGTTTTGCTGTTTAATTTTTAAATTACATTTTTAACCCAACGTTTGGGTTTGTCCATATTTGACCCAAAATTGAGTTAAAACAACCCAACTTTGGGTCAAATATGAAGAGCTAACCCATTGTGGAGTTGATGTAGTTTTTTTTTTAACCCTTGTGTTATGTTGCGGGTCAATTTGAATTTGACCCTCATAGGCAGCTATTCAAAAGAAACTGTACAACTGTACAGATACAGAATAAAAACATGTATGTGATGTATGGCAGGGCACTTGTGATGTGAAGTGTGTGTGTCCATCCAGTGCAAGAACTTCATATGCAGAAAACACACACTTGCTGTGCGCATCATCATGTCAGAAGTAACTTCTCGACTTTATGAAATGAGTCTACAAAACAAAAGTTGAGCCAACTTAGGAAAAGTAAACATTATTTTCATTATACAGCTAATTTTAATTGTTCAGTTATGATGTTCTAAGCATAAAATGTAAATAAAACTTAAAAAAAACAGTATACTGTTAATCAATAATAATACAATTTTGTCAAAACAAAACTGGTTAAAAAATGGTTAAAAACCATTTTCATAAATCATATGTTCATTTTTTTTTTTTTTTGTAATGTTTGATAAATGTTGATATCAAAAGTTTACAATTTGTACCTGAATCTTTGTTGTTTTTCATAGTGTGATTTTTGAGGAATTGTACACTCTAAAAAATGCTGGGTTGTTTTAACCCAATTTTGGGTCAAATATGGACAAACCCAAACGTTGGATCAAAAATGCAATTGAAAAATCTAACCCAATGGCTGGGTTTGTCCATATTTGACCCAAAATTGGGTTAAAACAACCCAGCATTTTTTAGAGTGTATTGAATCCAACGCTCCATAAAGGCTGTACACAGAAATCGAACAGATATTGTCAGTTTAATTGTTAGGCATCAGTCCTGTTTTATGCATTGCTTTTGTTTTGCTGTTTAATTTTTAAATTACATTTTCAACCCAACGTTTGGGTTTGTCCATATTTGACCCAAAATTGAGTTGAAACAACCCAGCATGTTTAGAGTGCATTGTTGTTCTGCTGAGCACATGGGATGGGGACGGTGTTGTATTCTCCTCTGTGTGTTCTTCACTCGGGTTGCATTTTGAAGTCGGCGTGACAAATTCAGCGCCTGTCCTTGACACACTTCTGCAAGGTGTACGCGCTGACCCGATCAGCTGGTGTCCAGTTCCCCGAGGACATGAAGCCGACCGCA
>NC_136898.1:1085000-1095000 GCF_949152265.1 Phoxinus phoxinus
GAATTACTTGTTATAAAGTCAGAATTACTTGTTATAAAGTCAGATTTACTTGTTATAAGTCAAATTTACTTGTTATAAAGTCAGATTTACTTGTTATAAAGTCAGAATTACTTGTTATAAAGTCAGATTTACTTGTTATAAAGTCAGAATTACTTGTTATAAGTCAGAATTACTTGTTATAAAGTCAGAATTACTTGTTATAAAGTCAGAATTACTTGTTATAAAGTCAGAATGACTTGTTATAAAGTCAGAATGACTTGTTATAAGTCAGAATTACTTGTTATAAAGTCAGAATTACTTGTTATAAAGTCAGATTTACTTGTTATAAAGTCAAATTTACTTGTTATAAAGTCAGATTTACTTGTTATAAAGTCAGAATTACTTGTTATAAAGTCAGATTTACTTGTTATAAAGTCAGAATTACTTGTTATAAAGTCAGAATTACTTGTTATAAGTCAGATTTACTTGTTATAAAGTCAGAATGACTTGTTATAAGTCAGAATGACTTGTTATAAGTCAGAATTACTTGTTATAAGTCAGATTTACTTGTTATAAAGTCAGAATTACTTGTTATAAAGTCAGATTTACTTGTTATAAAGTCAAATTTACTTGTTATAAAGTCAGATTTACTTGTTATAAAGTCAGAATTACTTGTTATAAAGTCAGATTTACTTGTTATAAAGTCAGAATTACTTGTTATAAAGTCAGAATTACTTGTTATAAGTCAGATTTACTTGTTATAAAGTCAGAATGACTTGTTATAAGTCAGAATGACTTGTTATAAGTCAGAATTACTTGTTATAAGTCAGATTTACTTGTTATAAAGTCAGAATTACTTGTTATAACGTCAGAATTACTTGTTATAACGTCAGAATTACTTGTTATTAAGTCAGATTTACTTGTTATAAAGTCAGAATTACTTGTTATAAAGTCAGAATCTTGTTATAAAGTCAGAATTACTTGTTATAAAGTCAGAATTACTTGTTATAAAGTCAGAATCTTGTTATAAAGTCAGAATTACTTGTTATAAAGTCAGAATCTTGTTATAAAGTCAGAATTACTTGTTATAAGGGTGCAAGTGTTGCTTTGTGTCCTTGTGTCTCTGCTGGAGACGTGTGTGTGTGTGCGTGTGTGTGCGTGTGTGTGCGTGTGTGTGTGTGTGTGCGTGCATGCGTGCGTGTGTGTGCATGTGTGTGTGTGCGTGCGTGCGTGCGTGTGTGTGTGCGTGTGTGTGTGTGCGTGTGTGTGCGTGTGTGTGTGTGTGTGTGTGCGTGCATGCGTGCGTGTGTGTGCATGTGTGTGTGTGTGCGTGCGTGCGTGTGTGTGTGCGTGTGTGTGTGTGTGTGTGTGTGTGTGTGTGTGCTCCTCCCACAGGTGTCCCGGGATCTACAGGTGACCTGGAAACACAGGATGATTGATCACATCATTTAAAGGGCTGAGGCGCTGCTCCAGTTTCCTGAATGTTGGCGATTTCAATAATCATAAAATTCCAGGCATGATGAGGAGCTCGTTTGAAAAGTGAGTATTGATTATATCCCAAAAAGTGTGAGACGAATATTGGATTTCATTATGCAATATATTTAAAAAAAAGTATTCAAAGGCTGGAGTGAAAATGAAGCCTTTTCTTATTCAGCAGAGGATCCCATATGGCACTGGATCATTCCTGTGATCTGGACTCATTAAAACGCAGTTGCTGCTAAACACAACATTTTAAAGACAAAATAAAGCGCTGTTTTGCTTCCGTAATGTGATGTTTATTTAGAAAATTCAACAGCAGGACTTGATTTCACTCAAGCATGTGTGAAGTGTCTTCATGAAGATGGTTCATGAGTAAGAGAGACTCTTGATGTTTTTATTTATAATAATGTGCAGTGATGAAATGAAAGCTTTTCCTCAGTATTTTTATCTTGTTTTCCAGTACAAATATCGAAACATTCTTTAATCAAGATATGTTTACTTAAAATGAGTCAAGCTTTAAATGTAAATGAAGTGATGTGCTTAAAACAATAACAAATATCTGTCAATGGGGTTTTATTCATCCTAATATTTGTTCTTGTTTTAAGCACAAAATTCAGAAAACAATACTTGAATTTATCAAGAATATTTAGATATTTTTACTGGACGAAAGACAAAAATACTAAGTATTTGCATAATTTTTTGTCACGCATGACCTTTCCAACGTGATTACGTAATGCGTGATGAGCTCTGCAAGACTAGCATTAGTGGTTAAAAAGTATATAAATGTGTATTTTGTTATAAAATGGCGGCTGGTTTGTCTAGATGAGACTCTTATTCCTCGGCTGGATCGTGACTTTGAAGCTGAAACTCACATCTGGACCTTCGACCCGCTGGACCATTGAAGACACTATATGGAGAACATCCTGGAGTGTGTTCCTCACACACCTTCATTTCTTTCCCACTGGAGAAAGAAACACATGAACATCTTGGATGACGTGGAGGACTATAAACTATCAGGAATTTTAATTCTGAAGTGGACTACTCATTTAAATTTAGTGTAAAATTAGTGAAAAATAACATTTTATGTAGTACAAGCAGCTCTTTCCTCTCGGATGCGGCTCATCTTGCCCCGGTTACAGCAGACGCGCGGCTCTGCGCTCTTACTGAGCAACTTTTAAATGCTCCAATTATGTAAATTACACAGAGATTACTTATCATGATTACAGTAATGGCGAGGTGAGACGGCTAGCAGATTCTGCATGTTAATGGTCTCTGTCTGGGTTTTTGGTGCGGTGAGTCACTTCGGTGACGAGCAGTAAATCGATATTTTGACTTTCGCTGTTGAATTATAATTTTTTTTTGTCTTACAGGAGAAATGCCGTAATGGAGGCGGACTGTAAATAAGCGGAAGGCCTTCTTGACAAATGAATCCATTAACATTTCCCTGTGTCGCCTGGCAAGGAGACTTGCCGTTTATGGGGCAGAAAAAGCAGGCCTGTAAATCTGAGCGGGGAAGATCCACGCGGACCAAACCGGCCCATGATGCAGCACTTTATCTGCCTCTCAAATGGCATCTTTATCTGCCTAAATTAAGTTTTGATTCCTTGCCACATACGGTGCTGCAAATCACTTTTAACGCTGATATCAAGAGCGGCACTAAAGTCGGCCTGTGGCCATGAAAACCTTTTTATTTTGTAGCATCCTCTGTTGTTCCCGGCCCGGATTTAACCCCTGCTGCTCTGCTTATTTCCAATGCATAATCCATCATGGAAGAGGGCGGAGGACGCTCTAAAAAGGGATTGAGACGAGGTTTATGGGCAGAATAAATTTCCTATTTAAATTAGATTTTAGCACCGTGTGTCAAAGAAGGATTCCCTGACTTCTGTTTCACTTCATAACACCAGCCTGAACTCGGAGACGCGGAGATTGATGGAGTGTTTTTTTTCAAGGACGCCCATCCTTCACTCAGACGGTTAATGTCTTTGTTAACGGAGGAGAAGAGCCGTCGCACCGATGACTGACAGGCCTTTCATCATTAGCCAGCGCTGAGTGACAGTTTGGGGGAAAAGCATCATGAGTTCTGAGAGGTGAGTTTATGTAGAGTTTGCGGTTCAACTTTGATTCTCAACCGGTTTGTCATCAGGGTTTAGATTTTACATCTACATGCTGCCATATTAGAAGGTACAGTATCATAAAACAGTAAACATTAATGCATTATTATTATTTGTTCATTTTTTTTTCACTGCATGAACCATGTTTATCCCTAGCTTATATTTGATGTGGTCTGGGTTGTATTGAACTGAATTGATTTGAAAAAATTACACTATTGTCTTAATTTGTTGTCATAATGTATCATCTTTACACAGTTATTGAACTGAACCGAATCAACACTGAACTGAACTGAGTTTAATAATGGCAATAGTCTGCTTATCGCTGGATTTAAGTACACTGTAAAAAAAAATTTTGGTTTAACTTAAAAAAGCAAGTTACCTTGTTGCCTTAAAATTTTGAGTTCGTTGTAATTAAAAATGTGAGTTAATACAATGAAGAAGAATGGTTTAATAAACAGAAACTCAAAATAGTGTGTTATCTTCACACATTAATTATCGAAGTTGATTTGAAAAAAGATAAAAAGTTGTGATAACAAATCATGAAATAGATCAAACTCTATAGAAATCACCTAAAGTTGTCTTGATGTTATTTTTTTATTTAATAGTGTGTAGTTATTGCACTGTAAAAAAATTGCTGCGATTATTTATCACAACTTAAAATCCAACATTGTTTCAACTTTGAAAAGTAAGTGTTTATGCTTGACTTAAAATATTAAATTTAAGTTAAGTTGGATATTTAAGTTATCTCAACAAATTTTAAGTTGTTATAACTAATCGCAGCCACATTTTTTACAGTGTGTTCTGATTTGATGAATTTGCACCCAAAACCTTGGAGTTTAACTGGACACACAACATTTGACATTTAAAAGCTGATAAGTTAATTGTATCAGAACCCATTTCTGGATTTGAGAATCTCTGCTAAAAACATGTGAATCTATTTGTTCACTGTTTCTGCTATTCTTGTCTGATTAATATCAGCCCAATTAATTAAAGCATAATGGATTCTTAACAGTTTTACCGCCATATCAATAAAAAAACTCCCTTCTGCTAAATGGGGCATATGCAAAGAGCACTAAATGCCTTATTTATGCATGAATGTCAGGACCATCTGAATTAATTCAACTTTATCCCTCTTAGGTCTGCGGCAGCCATTAGTTACTGAAGAACTGGACGAGCTTATGTGACTTACAATGTGCTTTCGGTACAGAATTTGTTAAAGGGCCATTCGCTTGAAATATCTGCACTGACAGTAAAATACCAACCAGAGCCATTAGGTTTGAAGCCAGATCAATCTCATACTTAAAGAAAATAAAAATACTACAGTGTCTCACAAAAGACTAAAAACAGGGCATGAGCATCAGTCGTGGAAATACGTACGCCCGCCTTTATAATAAAATGCATCTTAATATTAAAAATAAAGTCTTCATTTTGCCCTCCATTCAGTCTTTCCTTCACTTCTGTTTCTATATCTCAACAAACGTATAGTTCGAGGAGTAAATCAAACCACTTCTCATGATTACTTGCTAGTATTTAATTCTACAAGCACTTTATAGCCACTTTCCCAATTCCTGATTTTAATTTTAATACTGTAAAGCAAATAAAAAAATCTATATTCTCATGCACATAACTGCATTTACCAAGCATTGTGAATTAGCATAATAATAATACAGGGAAAGAAAGACTATAATCATAGTTTGGTCAAGTTTGAATCTGTTTCCACGAGTAATAGATAATGTTCTCTCAGCCCCATCAGCAAAAAAAAAGCAATTTCCCTCCCGCTGGTAATTCAAAGTGAAATGCCACGAGATGTCAGATTCTCACCGACATCATTGTTCAACCCACAAAAAACAAGACATGCAAATCTCACTGTTACTGCAGTTCATTTACAGCACTTGATTTAGTTTCCGATGAGGCTCATTGATGCCTGTTCTAATGCTGAAAATCTGATGCTGAAAATCTAATGCTGAAAATCTGATGCTGAAAATCTAATGCTGAAAATCTGATGCTGAAAATCTAATGCTGAAAATCTGATGCTGAAAACCTGTTGCTGAAAATCTGATGCTGAAAATCTGATGCTGAAAACCTGTTGCTGAAAATCTGATGCTGAAAATCTAATGCTGAAAATCTGATGCTGAAAAATCTGTTGCTGAAAAATCTGTTGCTGAAAATCTGATGCTGAAAATCTGATGCTGAAAATCTGATGCTGAAAATCTAATGCTGAAAATCTAATGCTGAAAATCTGATGCTGAAAACCTGATGCTGAAAATCTGTTGCTGAAAATCTAATGCTGAAAATCTAATGCTGAAAATCTAATGCTGAAAATCTAATGCTGTAAATCTATTGCTGAAAATCTAATGCTGAAAATCTAATGCTGAAAATCTGATGCTGTAAATCTAATGCTGTAAATCTAATTCTGAAAATCTAATGCTGTAAATCTAATGCTGAAAATCTAATGCTGAAAATCTGATGCTGTAAATCTAATGCTGTAAATCTAATTCTGAAAATCTAATGCTGTAAATCTAATGCTGTAAATCTAATGCTGTAAATCTAATGCTGTAAATCTAATGCTGAAAATCTGATGCTGTAAATCTAATGCTGTAAATCTAATGCTGAAAATCTGATGCTGTAAATCTAATTCTGAAAATCTAATGCTGAAAATCTGATGCTGTAAATCTAATGCTGTAAATCTAATGCTGTAAATCTAATTCTGAAAATCTAATGCTGTAAATCTAATGCTGAAAATCTAATGCTGAAAAAAATCTGTCTGTCTGAATGAATGTGATACAATCTTTGTAGTTTGGTGTAATTTTTTTTGTTTTAATTTTGAGCTACTCAACAAGGCTGCATTTATTTGATCAAAAATACAGTAAAAATACAGACATATTTTTTACAATTTAAAATATCTATTTTTTGTGAATATCTAGTAAAGTGTAATTTATTCCTGTGATCAAAGCTGAATTTTCAGCATCATTACTCCAGTCTTCAGTGTCACATGATCCTTCAGAAATCAGTATAATATGATGATCTGATGCTCAAGACACATTTATGATTATTATGAGTGTTAAAAACAGTTCATATTTTTGTGGAAACAGTGATTATTTGATGAATACGACAGCGTTTATTTGAAATATGTTTTAGTAACAATGTCTTTACTGTCACTTTTAACCAGTTTAATGTGTTATTATTATTATTGTTTTACTTTTGAACGGTAGTATATGTATAATATATATAGGCCTACATATATTTACTGTAAGTCTTAATATGTCCACAAAAAATGTCTTAGAAATGTGTCACAAAGAGTCCACCTTTAAGGGCAACCAATTCAGTCCATGGTTACGCTCAATTTAACCAGCAGTTATGAGGGATTACAGTCCAAACAACTCCGTAAAAGTGGAAGAATATATGTTGCAGCTCTTTACAGGGACGAGTAAGGAGAGGAAATGATGTCACGGCGTGTCACTTCTGGTGCCGAATGAGCGCAGTGGGTGACATTAGTCTTGGAGACTCAGTACATGTTCTTTTCCCAGCTCTCTCGGGGGCAGTTTTTCTTCTGGGGCCGGAGTGGGAATAGGTCATCAAAGTGGGTTCATAAAAACGGCCCCGAAAAAGAGAGAGAGATATTACAGAGCTGAACCTCGGGGTGAGAGCGAATTAAGTCTATCTGAGCTATTGTTGCTGTTTGCTGACTGAGACCTCTGACATTTTGATATTACTTTGGAGAATTGTATCATTTCAAAGTTGTAAAGCTAAAAAAAAAAAAATATCTAGACATAAAAGATATATGTTGTTTTTTAAGAGATGAACAACATGTGGCACAGTTTAATGCTAGCTCGGGATGCAGTGTGTTTTTCTGCCCTATATTGTTCCATAGTGGCCAAACAAAAGGATAGTTTGACCATACACTGTAAAAAAAAATATATATATATATATATATATTTATGGTTAAAAATGGCATCTGTATTTGCCAGAAAGTTACTGTAAAAAAATATGGTTTTACAGATTTAAGTTAAATTTACGGTAAAATACCATATTTCATTAACTGATATAATGTTAATTTACCAACTTATTGAAATACTAATATCTGCTTTGAAACTTTGTAATGCAATGACAACCACCAATCACAAGCGGTGATGAGAGTCACATGATCAATCAAAGCTCATCACAAGCTGCTTTTCCACAAGCTGAGAAAGTTAATACTAATATATAATGTCATTCACACAAACACTAAACACCAAACACCATCACGGTAACATACATGAAATTTTAAAAATGCAATGAAAACTAAGAAAAACTATGAAGAAACAGTTATTTCAACAAAAATACATCAAATGTGAAGCGTCACGCAGGGAATTCTGGGAATGTCAAATTACGTTTTTTTCACTGTAAATTATACAATGACTTCCGAAAACTGTAAATTCAACGGTATTTTACTGTAAAACTACATTAAATGTATACGGTTAGATCTATCACAGTTATTCACCGTATATATGGAAACTTTCTGTTAACCAATTAACAGTTTTTCACCGTATAGCATTTTTACAGTCTTTTACCGTTAAAATCACGCCCGTTTTTGTACAGTTTAGGCAAGGCAAGGCAAGTTTATTTATATAGCACATTTCATACACAGTGGTAATTCAAAGTGCTTTACATAGAAGAAATAAAAATAAAAATAATTACATAGATAATAAAAGAAATAAGAATAATTAAAACAGTTTAGAAAATAAAATACAGTGCAAACAGTCGGACGAACAGTGGCACAGTGCTCATTCAGTAAATGCAAAGCTAAACAGTGGTAATTCAAAGTGCTTTACATAGAAGAAATTAAAATAATCAAAAGAAAAAAGAATAATTAAAACCGTGTCTGAGATGGAAGTGATTGAGCAGGTTTGCGGTGCCACTGGACCTACAATCCAGGGACGTCCTCTGCTGGGGTGGTGTACCACACCAGTATTGCCCCACTGGGCCCCCACAGAGCACGTTTCACTTTTGCTGTTTTAAACAAACAGCGAACCTCTATACTCTCCGTAGTATAGATAATCTTCACTCGCCTCGTCGGAGTGAAGCTCTCCCGTTCCCCTTCAAAATCTCTTCCAATCAGACAGCCCTGATAATTAATAATCACCCCTATCTGAGATGGAAGCGATTGAGCAGGTTTGCGGTGCCACTGGACCTAATCCAGGGACGTCCTCTGCTGGGGTGGTGTACCACACCAGTATTGCCCCACTGGGCCCCCACAGAGCACGTTTCACTTTTGCCGTTTTAAACAAACAGCGAACCTCTATACTCTCCATAGTATAGCTAATCTTCACTCGCCTCGTCGGAGTGAAGCTCTCCCGTTCCCCTTCAAAATCTCTTCCAATCAGACAGCCCTAAAAATTAATAAAATCTTCCTGAATCACAGTTTGGAAAAAAAAATTAAAAAAATAAAATACAGTGCAAACAGTCGGACGTATTTTATATCGACCGGTAGCTATTATAGATCTTTCTTTTAAAAGGATCTTCTTACGACTTACATGCATCAACTTTCTTTTCTCTTTCAATCTTCTTACCATCTATCAACTTTCTATTCTCTTTCAATCTTCTTACGACTTGCCATCTATCAACTTTCTATTCTCTTTCAATCTTCTTACGACTTGCCATCTATCAACTTTCTATTCTCTTTCAATCTTCCATCTATCAACTTCCTTTTCTCTTTCAGTCTTCTTACGACTTACCATCTATCAACTTCCTTTTCTCTTTCAATCTTCTTACGACTTCCCTGTATCAACTTTCTATTCTCTTTCAATCTTCTTACGACTTGCCATCTATCAACTTCCTTTTCTCTTTCAATCTTCTTACGACTTCCCTGTATCAACTTTCTATTCTCTTTCAATCTTCTTTAATTCTTTAATTCTATCAACTTTCTATTCTCTTTCAATCTTCTTACGACTTCCCTGTATCAACTTTCTTTTTTCTTTCATTTACTTGCACATTCTTTTCACTTTCCTTAGCCCAGCATTCACATTCTTAGCTCTTTCTCAGACTAAAACTTTAATATCGAACAGTGGCACAATGCTCATTCAGTAAATGCAAAGCTAAACAGAAGTGTTTTGAGTCTGGATTTGAATGTGGCTACTGTAGGAGCGCACCTGATCTCTTCTGGAAGCTGGTTCCAGCTGCGGCTGGCATAATGGCTAAAAGCGGACTCTCCTTGCTTTGAGTGAACCCTTGGTATTTCTAGTTGATGTGATCCTAATGATCTCAGTGATCTGTTGGGTTTATATTCAGTGAGCATATCTGCAATGTATTTAGGACCTAGGCCATTAAATGATTTATATACCAGTAATACTACTTTAAAATCAATCCTAAATGTGACTGGAAGCCAGTGTAAAGACCTGAGGACTGGTGTGATGTGTTCAAATTTTCTGGTTCTGCTTAGGATCCTGGCGGCA
>NC_136898.1:1100000-1125247 GCF_949152265.1 Phoxinus phoxinus
GACGTTTGTTGAGTGTGTCGTTGTTTATGCGCAGACACTGACCTTCCCGACACGCTTATCCTGCTTGTTAATGTCTTTAGTCCTGTTATGAATGCTGACATCTTTTTACAGGGCATTTGTGTTGTGCTTTCTGCTTTTAAAGGATTTTATCTCTATTTTCAAGCGGATCTCTTTTGCTGTAAATCAGTGATCACATGCTGTGTGTTTGGTATATATATATAAATAACAGAGTTTAAATATGCGTAGTTAAATGCATGCATATGGAGTAAATTTCAAGTTCCAGTTGATAATCTAAGAGGATTTACATCTTCCAAACGTAATGCAAATTTCATACATCTTAATATGATGGGATTTTGTTTGCATCTACATTTAAAAATATAAAGTATGTCCCCAACTAGGGTCCCCCTCCCCCAAGTGAATCTCTGCCATATGAATAATTAAACTTAAGATATTTTATATTATAGGTCATTTTATGCCACTAAAAATAAAATAAGTTAATTTGGTAATATTTTGAGGAAATTAGAGAAACTGCATTACTTGCATATCAAAATATCACTCATGGCCTCATTCTGTGAGAATGGTGCTGTTGGCATTTTGTTTATGAAGTGTTTGAATTGACAATTTACCCAAATTCCCTGTTTCTATTAAGAGTAAAATAAATATTTATTTTGATTATTTTGCGATTGACTATTTCTGCTGTATTTTCAGAGATGCATGCTTTGATTGCATTATAATGAACTAATTAAGTGCTTTTTCCTCCGGGCACAACATGGTGAGTTAAAAGTGGTTTCTCAACGGTGAAGACGCTTTCAAGTTTGTGTTTGTGGCATATCTCAGACACTCCAGTGCCGATGCCATTAGCCTTCTTAAACGTGTCCGTTCAGTGCTGGGAGTCCATTAAAGGGATTTCGCTGAATAATTGTTGAGTACAAGTAAACAGACAGCCATGTTTCTGACACGAAAGGATGGCACAAAGACCTGCATCTCCTCCGAGCGGTGTTTGACATTGACTTTAACCCTCCCTCAGCGGTTTACATGCAGTTATAGTGCTCAGATGGACTGGATTCAACTGATCTTGTCGTTTTTGACATCATTTATTCTGACTTTTTATTTGTTTAAACAACAATCAACAAACATATTCACACATCAACACAACCAACAACACAGCATACATACAGACATTGTGCTTTTACATTGTATAAAGAAAAAAAAAATAGAAAGAATAACATCAGTAAATCATATACTCTAAAAAATGCTGGGTTGTTTCAACCCAAATTTGGGCCAAATATGGAGAAACCTAGCCGTTGGGTTCAATTTTTAAATACAAATTTTAACATAATAGTTGGGTTTGTCCATATTTGACCCAAAATTGACACCAGCATCAGTTCGTCCTCTTACAGTTATCATTGTTTTTGAAGATAATTTATGAAAGGACGCCACATGACAGTGAACTTAGATCTGGAGCCCCTTAAATTAAGTCTTACGCTCTAAAAAATGCTGCAATTTTGGGTTAAATATGGACAAACCCAGCCGTTGGGTTACATTTTTAAATTACATTTTTAACCCAACGTTTGGGTTTGTCCATATTTAACCCAAAATTGGGTTGAAACAGCCCAGCATTTTTTTTCCAAACTTAGGAATTGTAAAATATCTCTGGCCCACTGTTTAAAAGAAGGGGGAAAGGACTGTTACCAATTAATTAAAATTAAGCGCCTTGCCAACAAAGAAGTAAAGGCTATACAGTCCAATTCATTTTTTGACAGTGTTTTTCAATGTTTTTTTCTCTCTCACACACAATGCCAAAGATGGCGCATTTATTCTGTTCTAAATTACTATTATTATGTGAAAAAGTGCTATTTGTGTTGCATGCTTCAGGCTCTCACTGCAGTTCCAAAAACGTCAGGAATCAGATTGTTAGAAACCCTATCCAGTCTAGCGAAACCTCCCTGGACAATTGTGCATAGTTAATGAGGAACAAGGAAAGGATGAGGAAAAACTATCCTGCTCCAGTGTCTGAAGGGCATCGCAGGATGACATAAGCCCGATTCCAGAAGCCCTCGGAGGCCAATGCCATCGACTCTAATGGGAACACGAACCAAGTCTCTTCGTGTCCATTAAGAAGTCGATATTTAGGGAGAACATTGTTTGCGACTAATTAATGGCCCATAGGTTTTTGGGATACTAATGAGCTACACGTTTCCGGTTCACATGGGGATCTTTTTAGTGCTCGGAGAACCGGCCAAAAGTATAGTTTCAGCGATTCTGCATGCATGAAAAAAAAATTCCCTCGCACTCCTTTTCTCTCCGTATCCACCTATTTTTCACTGTCGATGCACTTGTTTTAATTAAGTGTGTGAATTCCCACTCGTCCCAGTGTTCTCTTGGCCCTTTCGATGAGGAGAAGAGAGCGATAAAGAGCAAGTGCCTGAATCAAGTACAGTAAAATCACTGACATCTCCACCACAAGTGCCTGAATATGAATAAGAGAGCCTGTGAATGTCAAGAGGGAGCGAGGGGGATAAAACCGAGCTTCCCGACCCTGAGAACCCTTGACAATACTTAAAAGACAATCTTGTCATCCTCTTTAACGGAAAAAGGCCGTGTGGATTCGGAGGCTGAAGTAGATCGGCTGTCGTTTTGAATATGCAGACCCTTTGTTGATGAAAGCAGAAGATCCCAAACGTGCATAATCCATTCTTGTACATTTGTTTTCATGCACGCTTTTTCTCTGCAGAATCCGAGTATATCCATATGCAATGCTCGATCCTCTTTTTATGCGCACAAAGGCCTTGTTTGTTCTCTTATACACATAATTAGCGTTTATAAACGGTGCGTCAAAGCGTGAGCTCACTTTTTCCATGTCCGTCCTCTCACTCTGTGTGTTATGTGTCCTCTGAGCTTTGTTTATGAATGCCTAATGGTATTATTGGTATGAAAATATTTTCAATGCTCAAAAAGCATAAAAATTCAGTGTAAGTGAGAATGTTATTGCGATCATCATTACTCTAACCGCTTCCCTCATTGCCTAACGGTCGGGTCTCATGGGCGCTACTAAGGTTACAGTCATCATGGTTGTTCTCCAAATACGTTTGGAAACACAAAGAGAGCATTGTGCGCCGAGCGGCTACTATAGTATGACCTAGTGCCACCGTATATCGTAATTCCCTCAGGATGCAATGATGTAGAGCGTTTCAAAGAGCGTTTTTTTTTTAGCTTTAGTGGGAGAAAATGAGATCTAACACAGTCACGTGCTAGTGAAGGTAAGGTCGAGCCAAACGGTGCGTCATCAGAAACTTCAGCATTACATGCTGTTTGTTGGCCTTCCCCCGTGCTGAGGATATTTTTTCGTGATAATTGCTGTGAAAGTCGTGCTGAGGTTGCAGCTCTTTTCTCCTGACGTCACGTCGCGCTCTGGCTGTGTAAAAGATGTATTACAGTGTGCGTTCTGCATTGTCTACGGGCGAATCGCACCGTATCCAGCTGTGCAAGTAGGTGAGCGAGCAAAGTCACGGCAATGACAGACTCTATCCGCTGCAAAAAAAGAGGAAAAGCGAACGGGGAGTGGAGTGAGTGCAATTAATCACACACTGTCACCCTGTAAACTACAGGGGAAGCATCAAAGTGCAGCACTGGGTTCTATTATCAGTCCATTAGTGAGATACTTCAAGCATTGCACTGCAGAAGTGACCGACCTGTCTGTCAACAGATCTCTTTTATAAAATGACTCGGACGCACCGTCCACTTGTGCAAACCTTACGTATTCTTCAATATGGAGTGGTGTTACGCTTCTCTTTTAATGTAATGAGTCACGTTTTTGAAATCCAAACCCAAACGCTCAAAGCCTCTTTGTTTTCCACTTACAGAAAGGCTGCTGCTCGGAGAATCCTCAGTGTCCAATTATAGCTGAGGATCAGAGAAATGTAATTTACAGTCCCTGCTCCTCATGGAGAGGGTAATTGTGATCAGGAAATGGAGAGAGAGAGATGAGAGTTATTACCAGTCAAGGGGTTTCACTCAGGGCAGTTATGGAGAGGAGAGTGACGCCTCTTTTTACAGTTTTGAAGGATAGAGTTCGTCTTTTGGGAACGGACGACGCCCGGCCGTAAATGTGCACGACCACATACCGGCCCTGCTGGTGTTCGGCGCCACTGTCCGACCACGCAAACCGCTCAGACGTGACATTTTGAAGTGTGTAATTTTTCTGCAGCACCGAACTGTACTTTCGTTCGGCTTCGAAATTTAGAAATTGCTTCCCAAAATGAAGTTAAAAAGAAATGGCAAGGAAAGGCCCGTTCATACCAAGGACAATAAATATAAAGATCTTAGTTCTAAAGAAATTATCTTAATATATAAGATTAGCAGAGTCCACAGCACTATAACTAACGATAACGATGCAGAGAAACCAGATAGTTGGAATTAGGGCTGGGCGATATGGCCCAAAAAAAAGATCACAATTTTTTTTTTGTATCAGTCGATATCGATAATTATAACGATAAATGTCAAATCTTTATTTCTTTCAAGTTTAAAGGCAGATTTTTGCTCCTAAGTAAAAAATTGTTGAAACCAGAGCGTTAATTGTGGTTTTAAATGCTCTTTATTTTCAGAACACATCATGACAAACACTTGCCAAACAGGTGAACATTCACAGTCAGAACATTCAAACATTTGTCATTTTTCCTTAACAAAATAAATATCTTAATAGAAAAAAAAAATTCTTAGTTTCTGCATGTGCTAATTTTTATTTGGTAAAATGTAATATTCTGACTGTTTGAGTTTTATTCAAATGAACCATTGGTCATCCAGCATCATGCATTTAGATCATGATAACCACAGATAAAACTACAGCACCTCACTATCATGGCAAAATGTTACTTTATGGTTTCTATGGTATTTGTATGAAAAACAGTAGCCTAAATACATTATTAAATACTGTAATTATACTCCATTAGTGCAGTTAATATCACTAGGCTAACGTTACAGTAAATCCGTGGTAAATGATGGGACGGAAAAGCCTTCTGACTGTATCGCTGCGCAGTGTTTCTCCTGTTCGTCAGCGCTGTTCATCTGCCTTTAAACTGGTTTAAATCACTGAGACATTTGTGTTCTTCGCTGAATTCAAGCGCTTCTCACTTGATCTCGTGACCGAGACCGATCAGAGTAAATGCATCCGCTAGTGAGCTCGCGCTGCCGTTTCGTTTGGACTTTGAGCCGAGCGGATAAACGGCCCGTGTGGCGCGCGCGGTTCAAATGAGTTTCGTTCTGCTTTTGCTGCATAAACCGAACATTTATCGAACTCTTGATATTGTTTTATCGAGAAAAATTATATCGCGAACGCAACAGATGACAAAACAGCAGTGCGTGAATATAATAACCTGAGCGATATCGTCCACTGCCGTGGACCGTAATATAGTTATCGTAATAGTTATCTTTGTAGTTCTCGTTCTTGGTGTGAACAGGCCTTAACACTGTTGAAGTTGAAAGACTGAAATAATACAAAATCGGTAACGCTTTACAACAAGGTCCCTTTAGTTAACCAACATGAACTAACAATGAGCAGTCCATTTGTTAAAGTATTTATTAGGCTAATCATTGTTAATGTTAGTTGATTAAAATGCAGCTGTTTATTGTTAAATCATGTCAGCTCGGGTCCATTAAATAATATAAACATACATTGGAAGTAAATGTTGAAATCAAGATAAAGTAAGATGAATAAATTGCTTTAGAAGTATTTTTCATAGTTCCCAAATGGAGCCTTATTGTAAAATGTTACAGAAAAAGCAGTGTATTTGCAAAGTTTAATGCTTTGTGTTGTGGGTTTGTTCACGTCACTGTGGTAGTGATGCATAAAATAAGTAAAAAACAGATATGCATATTCTTAGTAGTATATTGGAAAAGTCATTATTTAGTTTGCTGCCTCTAGTGGTGCAGAAAATACACTCTTAACCTCTGACCTTCTTAAATGAAGCAGAATGTTGCATCATTTGTCTTGTAACACCTGAACAGTCCTGCAGTAAAAGCTTTGTCATATTGGATGGTTGTTCTTGTATTTTTTTTCTTGTCGTTGTGGCTTATAATAGCAGAACATCGTTTTTCGCTTATTGCATGCATGGGCCGCGGCTATAAAAAGCACACGGTCCCACCAGAAACACTTTGCTTTTAGCTCCGCTGTCGTGTGATGGCTCTCCCTGTAGGCAAAAAGTGGTGTCCAATCAAACAAGATGCTTGCTGGGATACTGTCACAGCGTGCACGAGCGAGTTTACAAGCAAGCTCTTATTTTCTCTTAGTATGGCAGAAAAAAAAATCACATTAAGCCTTATATGACTTCTTTTTTTTTCTAGACAAACTTTCTTGCATTATTTTCCTGTTAAAAAGCGCTATATAAATAAAGGTGACTTGACTAGAGGCGACACTGTGTTGAATCTGTATGTCAGACCAAGAAATGCATGCAATCCAATCCTATCCAAGTTCTGTAAATAGCCAGAAAGCCTCTAAGATTACATTTGTCAAATTATTAGTATTCTTAGCTAATGCACGACGCTTGTCCGCCGGCCAAATTGACCATCATGGGAAGGATTTTTGTTGTGCATACTGATGTAGAAGTCCTGTGTAATGAAAGGGCTGTTCACCGCTGTTCACCGTAGAGGGAGGCCGGGACAAGCAATCACTGCCCTGCTGGAATCATGGGAACATGAGACCCACGCGTTTCCATTTCCTATCTTCACTTTATCAGCCTCCTGGCTCTGTTATTCTTTAGCTCGGCAGACAGCAGATGAAAGCATAGCACAGATAAATGTTTGTGCTTTCCTGTTTTTATGGGGCTTAAACAAGAACATACATTTACTTGGTACTTTGAGGTTTTCCTTTGGATTCTGCTTTCCATTAAAGGCCCCATGCAGCCAGAGAGATGATAAGAGGTCAATGCAAGCCCTACTGTTGACTTGGCAGTAAAGTCGGAGCTTAAAGGGGGACTTGAGGGTCTGGTCCTTGATGGGTCATTAGAGAAACGCTGCCTCAGGCCAGGCTCCCCTTTTAAGCTTGATTTTACTTGAGTCGTGCTTTAAGTTTAATGCACAGACCTACAGTTGTTTTTTATGATCATGGACAGGTGTTTTGTGGGTAGTAGGGAAGCTCTTGGTTAGTCAATATTAAATGTTGTTCACAACCAGATGCTGTAAAAAAAAAAATTGTTACCTCAACTAAAAACTGAAAACTGTTGTTCACCTTAAAGGGATATTTCCCCCTAAAATAAAAATGTGTTACCCTATATAAATTCATATTGCATTTTTATTTATCTTGATTTCTCATGACATGCAAGAAAAAAAAACAATGACCAATGTTAAGATTTTCATTAAATAATACGTTACATTTATTTAAATCCTGGAATATACGGAATATACGTTGCATGGGATCATTCTATGATACTTTTGCATTTATTTTTTATAAACCTTGATACTGGTTGCTATATGGACGAGTGCGAGTGGGATGTTCAATTCAATGTGTTTAATTCAGCATAAATTAATCCAGCAAAATGTAAAGCAATGATCAAGTTACCATATAATTATTTCAAGCTTCAGTGCATGCGGGAACTGGCAAACTTTGTTCAGTTGGACAGGTATTGAGTTAAGTATCTAAGTAAGGTGAATAAAATCACTTTTGTTACCAACATAATTAGAGTATTCTTGTTCAGTGCAGACGAAATAATAAACCGACTCGTCTTACTAAATGTTCCTTTTTTTTTCAAGCTACTTAAAAAATATATATATTTCCCCCAGAGTTTTTTATCTGTTAAGAAAGTAAATGGGTAGACGTCAGACGAACCCCATGTGCTCTCCAGAGGGAATCCTGCAGGTTATCTTTCTTCATTTGGGGCTTTTAGACTGACCCTTGCGTCTGGATCAGCTCGCGTCAGACAGTGATGAAGCGTTCTCCGTCTGACAGATCCTCAACCCGGCCCAAACATGTTTTGTCAGAGAGAATAACTAAACCCAAGGCCCGGAGAGCACAAACCCTGTCAGATAAAGATGCATGAATACCACGCATTCATCTCTCCAGAATCAATCTTCTGGATAATTCCCCTCATATTTCTTCTTTTTAGTTATCTACAAAGCTGCCAAGCAGAGTTTTAAACTGTGCGGGCCATTACGGGAAAGCTTCAGTGAGTGTGTGTCACAATGTCAATGTTTAATGTTGTTTTTTCGGCCGGTTAAATGAGGTGCTAAATTAGAGCCACGTATTGTGTGATCCGTTCGAGGCTTGCGTTCTCGTTTTGGCATTTGAGTATCTAGTGCAGAACGAAGTAATGAGAGTCTATCTGGCTTGTACTAGTTTTATGATTCATAATCTTGCTTGTTGTGTTTTCTCATGTCGCAGCATTTCAGAGGCAAAAACTCCAGCTTTCATGTTCTGGTGTGGTTCTCTTCATTTTGGTGTGTGTTTGTCTCTGTTTTCCATGTATAAGCAGTTGCTCTGTGTTTGGACCATTAGTTTATCTGTGTGTGATATCACTCGGTAAACCCAAACTCAGCACTTTCATGTTCAGTCACATCTCCAGGCCGTCTCCCCAGGGTCCGCGAGCCGCGAGTGCTTAACTGGGCCATGCTCACTGGGGCTAATTTTGCAGGAGCCCGATTGAGAATCGTACAGTAGTAAGTCTCCTTAATGAAGGCTTTCTGCATGACCTGCCGCGTTCGTACCCGTGGGGAAAACCATATCATAACAATACCACCATCACCTACAAGAATGGAGGGCATTGAGATGAACTGCCAAAGACAAGGTGTCCAATGAGAGCGTTAAACATCGTTAATCACGGGGCTCTCAATGAGGACGCTTCACTACAGTGGGACAAGCCCAAACCCCAAAACTGCGTTTAATTCTTCGCTGCCGCATCATAAAAATCACCCGGGGACGGAAAAACACCGGAAAAACGTCAGGCCGGAATCCTCTGATTAAATCTGACCATTTAAAAAGCCCATTAAAACAGAAGTGCTGGAATCAGTGCTAAGTGAAAATTCCCTCTCCTGTGGGCACTTGGAAAATTCCATAATAAACTTCAACAATTCAGCGGCCCAAACGAGGCCCTCCAAACATAGACAGGGAAGGAGATAAATAATATATCCTCTTCTAAAGTGATAGGAACCGTAATGGAAGTGGTGAATGGCTGGATGAAGTGGTGAGTCAGCATTGCACTGGGATAAAGTGACTGTGTTTATTGACAACAGGAGCGAGTGAAAGCAGCCATTTCTGACTTTGTGCACAAAAGCTTGTGTGTGTTTTTAGTGTTCGTTAGGGATGGGCAGCATGACGGTGTGTTTACAGCCAACAGACTCGTATCCGCACAGCGTGGCGCATTCATATAGATTTAAATTAAAGTGCGGTCACAGGTTTAATATGTTGGCTATATTGGCTATTTTATTATGGTTTCAAATATGACTTAGACATTTTTATATAATTTTGGGTATTTTTTCTTCTATAGTCTTCTATAATATGAATCTGTTTTTGCCTTATTTTATATTTCATATATTTCATATTTAATAAAAAACCTTCTCAGAAAAAGTTACAAAAATCGCTTGGGCAGTATCCTATCCTTTAAAGGGTAAGGGTGTATAATATAATATGATAAAAATGTATATTATTTCACTGATTTTATGTCTGTAGGAATAATCTTTTGGTTTGTGGCCAGGGTTTTAAATGAAACTATAAAGTACTTTTTCTTTTAGTAAAACATTTTATTCACTGGAAATGTCAAGAAATATGAAACTAAAATAATAGCCATTTAATTTTTTATACTTTTTTTTTTTGTTATAACTTTTTTGGGCATTTAGTTTTTTAAAAAGTCTTCTATAATATGAATCTGTTTTTGCCTTATTTTATATTCCATATATTTAATATTTAATAAAAAACCTCAGTGTATAATATAATATGATCAAATGTATATACCAGGGTTTTAAATTAAATGATAAAGTACTTTTTCTTTATGTAAAATGTTTTGGTAACACTTTACAATAAGATTCATTAGTTAGTGAATTAATTAACACAAACTAACAATGAGCAATACATTAGTTACAGTATTTATTAACCTTTGTTAATGTTAGTTTATAATAATACAGCTGTTCATTGTTTGTTCATGTTAGTTCACAGTGCATTAACTAATGTTAACTCACAACCTTTGACCTTAATACGTATTAGTAAATGTTGAAATTAATAATAACTAAGATTAATAAATGCTGAAGAAGTATAGTTCATGTTAACTAAGGTATTTAAAAGTGTTACCAAATGTTTTATTGACTTTAATATCCAGAAAATATTTTCAGTGGAATTGCAGTGTCAGTAACTATACCATAATATACAGTTACCATGATCTAGAATGACTCACTCCGTGATTCGGGAATGAAACCGCCACCCCTGGTGTCGCTGCCACAGTTTGCTAATGTGTATGTGCCTGTGCATTCATTATTAACTTGTGACATTTTTAGCTCCTTCTGTCTGCAGGATGCAGTTGGCGGCTTCTCTCTGTCAGTCAGGGGTCATAAACTCAGTGCAATAATGAGTGCTGGCTGATTCTCCGTGCATTAAGCGTCTCTAACACACTCTCACGGAAACGCAGGGATTCACCCATGACACGGGAAATGTGTCGAAGCCTGGGCCGACCCTGCCAGTTTCTGGCTGGCGCTGGACCAGTGAGTTGTTTAAAGGGAACAGCGGTGCGCTCATTCACGAGTCTGAAGTGCCGAACGCACTGTTGCCGTTTCAGGGAGTTGTCAGATTTGACTTACAGCCCCTTGAATGCTTTCCTTCAGTAGCCGTTCACATAAATTCAACCCGCCGCACACTTTTTTGCCTCTCGCATTTGTGAGAAAACATGTCAGTAAATCTCGACATGGTTGTTCTTGCAATAAAACTGCAAAAGTTCTGCACTTTACTGGTTGCATTTTTGTGCTTTATCGTTGTTGTTGTGAGGGAAATGTTTTATTGTACCGCCGTGTTCCAGCGCTGAGGTTCTGCGCCAACAAAAGCAATGATTTGGGCCAGAAAGGAAAAAGGAGTAAACAGGAGGAAAGGAAGGACGAATGAGGGGAGTCTAGGATAGCATAACTCTCTGATTTCTTCCTAAACCCAACAAGGCATATTCGGATACATTAACCGCTGCTATTCTTGACTGGTTTTCTTGCTATTTGTATATGGAAATCAAAACCTCAAGTCTGCAAAACAATACACTGCTGAGCTCAAAAGCTGGCGTTTTCCCCTTGCACATATACATGTTTCCTTTTTCATCCCCTTCCTTGTCATGTGCAAATGATTTTGTGTGGAAATCTGATCTCTTTTGTGCTGCGTTTAGTGGGAACGCAAGAAATCACATGCCGTGTCTGGTTTCAGCCGATTTCTCATTCTGGCAGTTTGTTTCCACACTGGTTGAGTTTTAGCGACGTAGGCACATGAAATATAGGCATGAGTATTTACTCTTTTTAGCTCTGGACTTGCTTTTTTTTGTCTTTGTTTGTTTTCAGTTGTGCCTGACAGAACACATGATAGTATTTCTACAATCTCTGCTCAGACTCTCAAGAGTGTAAACAACTCGTAAAATAGAAATGAGTGACATTTGAGAGCCAGTCTTGGGCAGTCCGAGACGTTTATCTGAAAGGAGTCGATATCGCAGAGAGGGACCAAATAACGAGAGGCTTGACTGATGTATAAAAGTCAGAAAGACCAGCCTTTCTCAGAGAAGGACCTCCGTCATTTCTAGGGCTGTGACGGTGGGAGTTTTTTTACCACCGTGTTGGGGGGAGGGGGGATATATATAAAAAAATAATAATAAACAAGGATTAAACCTCCATTTTGTAACAGACGCATGTGTTTATTCGAGCACTTCCGTCAGTGAAACATACACCACAGCCTGTAAAACATTGAAATAAATATCAGTAAATATTGGTAACATAAATAATATAAGAAACGTACATATTATTTAACCCTTTAGAACCTGAAGCTAAAATAGGTGTTTTTCACATATTTAGATTTTTTGACTGTAAAATTCTAAAACAATCTTCATGTGCAAGGTGTCATCTTTTTCAGAAAAAGATTAGCTTTCAACAAATTACAGTTATTGACCATTATTGTGTGTGGTGAGTTTGTAAATAGAATTTAAATAGATAAAAACAAAAAAAAAGAGAATACATTTTCAGATTTTTTATTAGAAAAAAACTGAAAAATCTCGAACGAAAGAAACTAACACTTTAAAGTTGAAAAATGAACTATAATACAACTATACAAGTCTTTTTTGTGACATTGGGTTTCACAGTTTTCATTTAGGACACTTTTTTTTTCATACACGGACACATACAAATGCCATTCATATTAGGCAGGCATTCAAATTTTTACTGCGGTAAAGTAGAAGAAACGCTGTATGACGAATTAAAAGCGAAGCAAAGGAAGAAAAGTTTATAATCCTGTGAGAATGGGCGAGACGTGAGTGAAGATTTGGGAAAGAGACGAGATGTTTGTTTCGCTGATAATCGCGTGACCAGATCACAAAACATAATCCAAAGCCGACAAATCTTACATTTATCAGCTCACGTGACGTACTTCTCATTCGACGCACGAACCAAATGTTTCCATGGCTTCAATGTAACATTTAATTTCTATCCTATTATGTCTTTTGTAAACAAAGCTTTGTGCTTCACTCGTGTCATATAATATTCACGTAAAACAGCATTCACGTACAATTGTTTCTTTTTCTTTAGAAAAAAAAAAATATCTAGTTTACCGGCAAAGCCCTAGTCATTTCGTCTCAAGTGTTCCTGAGGCTGGCGGCTCTGTCCTTGAGTCTCTTTACCTTGCTTTCGTCTGTCCTCAGGTTCACGAGCGCTGTAGTGAAATGTGCCTTGACGCACTGCGAGTCTGTGACTGATAGTTTGTGATGGCCATTTTAAAAGTGTATCTCAGATCACTCACAGTCGCTCATTGTCCCGGTGGTCTCGGGGTTACAGAAAAGTCCCTTGTGTTGTGTAATCTGCAAATGATAAAAAGCATTTTCCCTCCAGCCGCAGTAACTTTATATCACTGAGCTGGCGTGGCGTCCCATGCCTGGATTTTTCCCCCATATTGTTGCGATTATGTGTGCGTGTGGGTTGGAGGTGAAAACAGTAGCCCCATTTTCTTTTCTATTTAGCCAGCTGAATGTGCTGTAAGAGCCGCTTGTGAGCGGGGGGGAAAACGCCGGTTCGAGTTTCTCACCAGATATGGAGGAGATGAAGCAGATAATGATTTGTTAACTAGGGTCTCGCATGGCCTTTCCCAGCCTCCCTGAAGGTGAACATTTCAAACGCTTCCATACATGGAGCAATCAATGTGCGTTTGGATCTGAAATGGTTTTTGATGCTCATAAAATAATTGTTTTTTAGGAAAGAACAAAGTCATCAAGGTTTTTAAGTGTGCTCAAAACAAAGAAATGTAGGCCATATGCAGATTTCGGCAGCATTGTTTCTTTGTACATTGCGGCGCTTTTTGATCATTTGTTCATTTTCATTCTCTCAGCCGGTCACAGAATCTAAAACCCACACGACTCTTCTGTGCAGCCGGTAATTTTCCCAAGCTTTATGTATTATGTACATAAGTATTATGGCACTTGTATGAGTGTTTGCAAGGCAGCACTGTATGGAAATTTCCTTTGACTTATTCTTATTAATTTTTTTGCAATAACCTCAGTCGAACTGCTGTTCTTCTAAATCTGACTCGCATTTTCCATTTAACTTACCATTCAAAATCAAAGTGATGATATAATATATATATATATATATATATATATATATATATATGAGCAGGAGATTATAAGCCTGGTGTGGTTTATAACTGAATGTCTGAGTTATACTTTTATAAAATATATATTTTACCCATCATTTATTGTTATACTTTTGCTGCCTTTAAGGCGAGACACTACAGGTGAATAGGGTACAATTTAAAAATAATAGATATCACCATGAAACTTCCTCAGTTGATTACTTACACAAGTTAAAAAAAAAAATGTATTACAAGTTTTTGAAATTTGTATGTTTAATTATGCAAATTAGGCATTATCTCATTAAATATGTGCAATTTTGCATATATTTTCGGTAGATAGATCTGAACATATGATAAAGCCAGGTGCAAAATTCTTTTTTCATTTTGATTACACACAAGATGAAAGAAGATGTTCAGAGGGATTTCAGGATATATGCTTTCATGACCTAGGAAATCTAAATATACTGTCCATAGCCTTAAAAAATCGATTTTCGCCATATTTTTTTTATTAAAATGTCACATAAATCAGGCCAGGAATGATTTATTAACAAATCCCTCTGAACATATCTTCAGAATACTGCTAAGTGTGTAACTGGAAAGTTTGGTGTACATCGGCTGAGATGTGTCACTGGAGAATGACAAAAAACTCATTTTGAGAAAAAGGCATTTAAAGATTTGTAATGTAAAAAATCAGACTTTTTTAGTGGAAACATCTATTTAGGGACACAATATCTCATCACATCATTAGCAACAACAATACAATCCACCTAAATCACATCAAAGGCCATAAATGCTGTGTTTATAAGTTGAGCAGAAAAACAGCCAAACACACACATCTGAATGTCAGAGCACGTCACGTGATGCATCTGAACCAATCACGGTGTCAGAAATTGACATCAGCCAATGAGATTTCGCTTTTAGGGTTAAATGCCCATTGCACTTTCATGATTGGTTACTGATTAAAAGGAAATGACCATATTTGGATCCGACAGCATTGTACAGGAGAGAGAGAGCTTTCCAGAAGTGTGTGAGATTAAAGGAAGCAGAGAGAGATCGCGGAGCAGCGCGTTGATTTAGAACGCCAACTTTTGTTGAATTTCGGAGAAATCTACAGACGCAAATAGACAAAGTTAGTAAAATAAAGACCTAAATGTGTATTTTGGACTTTTTTCACCACAAGTCTGAAAGAAGATGTTATTGAAGACAAATAGCCCAAAATCTCAAAATTGACCTGTGAAAAAAAAACTATGTTTTTGCCTGCCGTGTCTCGCCTTAAATACAAATATTATAGTGTTTTTGATTTTTATCACAATTTTTTATCAGAAAATCACAATTAGATTTCCCCCCACAAATCATGCAGCCCATATTTCTTGCATGCATTTTTCTACTGAATTTGCTTTCTGAACTGATTGGCTTTCTTACACACACATCCATATTGCACAGTACTATTAATCTCCTCAGGCAGCACATTTTTTATTTATTTTACCCGTAATGTAATATTATTCATTTGCTGCCCTGCAAGCACTTCTAGTTTGCGTATTGTCTTATTTCGCTGTAGAGAGCAATGTTGCACTTGCCCAGACTTTCCTGCCCCGATCAGAATACATTACGAAGAAGGTTTGGATGTTGCCTCGTACATCATTTTGATGATCATAACCCAAATGGTTTCGCCTACGGTCGTGAGTAGCCCTCGTCAACAACGGACAGTCTCTTTATTAATCGTATTCGGGCCTTGTATTGTCCTGTCGAGTCTTTTCCCCCTTCCCCTCACCTCTGAAGATAAATAACCATTCAGCAGAAGGTTTCAGATGGTAATTGACAGGCAGCACTAAACAAATTCACTTGCCCTCCGCCACCCCTCCCATCCTAAGCCCGTCTAATCTAACTAATGCCCCCGTTTTTGTGCTGGAAAGTGAATTAAAAACAGCCAACTCAATACCTGATCCATATCAGGGAGCTAGTTGCATGCACATTAGCCGTTCGTCTGCAGCCCCTGTAATTGCGTTACACCACTTGAAGGCTGTAACTATTAGGAACATACAATCTCCCTGCCGTTGTTAATCGCAGCCTCCGCAGGCCTGAAGGCTCCCGATACCCAGATTAAGGGCCGATCCGGATGGAGGGATGGGAGCGCGGGGCGAAAATCTCCCTCGAAAGCCACAGGCGGCCATGGAAAGCATCTTTGTGAGGAGGAGTTCAGTTGTTGGGTTGGTAGATCTTTCTGGGAAGCCGTCCACTAATCAGCATCTTTCTGCTCGCCACCATATTTCATCCCTATTGTGCTCCACGCCCAACAGCGCGGCCTGTTTTTCTCCGTCTTTCTCTTTCCTCCCTCCCCTCCGGTTTCTCCAGCCCTTCATGCCTCTGCTATCTGTCTTCATTCTTACAGCCAAGAATATGCCGAAGACCACACCAGGCTTATAATCTCCTGCTCTCATTTTTCACTGCTGCTTAGAGAAAGACTTTCTCTTTTTTCTTTCCCTGTAACTTTGAAAATAGCTGCGTGACGTCATTAGATCTCTCTTACTGTAAAGCAGCTTCTGTAAGCTTAAAGGTGATTTCTAGTGTCACCAAAATTACATTGCAAAAATAACGACTTAACACTTTTGCCTTTCATTAGTTGGACACTAAAATGATAGCTAACTACCAGTGGTTTATTTACAGCGACTCTCACATTTACATTCATGCATTCATTGAATCTTAAAGGGTTCCATCAGGCGTTTCATATATTGAACTTTTTCCCATCATGGGATTGGTTTATGCATTTTTTATTTTATTTTAATTGTATGAACTAAACATCTACTTTACTTACTTTATCACTAGAAAACATTTTTAATAACATTAAAGTATTATGGTAATCATTAGTGATGCTCCGATTGATCGGCCGCCGATCATGATCGGCCGATATTGGCAAAAAATAGCTTGATCGGCGAACCCCAAAAGCGCCGATCATGTGACATAAATTTTTCCACCTGCATGCGCGGCGCACGGGCACACAACAGCAGACCGGAGCTTGCCAGTGGCAACATGAGTTCTCCTTCTCCCGTCTGGAAGGTTTTCAAAGTGTCCGACAAAAAATAGCCATTTGCAATGTATGTCGTTCTGAAATCCCTCGAGGTGGAAGCCACCAACCGCATTTTTACACCACTAAAATGATTAGGCATCGAACGTCTTAAATTTCTTTAGTCTGGTCTAAAAAAGGTTTTACCCTTGTTAATTTCCAGAAACGCTGGTCGCAGAAGGTCATTACAAAGTAGCAAAAAAGTAGTCGTAGCCTACAAAGCGGCTTCTGACCTTTTTTGTCAACTTTATTTGCACTTGTCCATGTTAGTAGATAACAAGACACTTTTAAAATCTAGCCATATTTTTTATGTTATTATTTTAATGCTTATGTAAACAAAAAGTGCATATTGATGCTAATTTTATTTGTTTTTTGCTTGTTAATGCGTCGTGTAGGTCTTAAATTTCAATCTGTATGCTCTTAAAATGTCTTAAAACGGGCTTAAATTTGACTTACAAAAGTTCTTTCATGAATTTCTGTCTGATAAACAACCTACTGGTTTTGGGATGTTTTGCATAATTGGTTGTTTCAGAAAAAAATTGTTCTTGCCACCTCATAGTTAGTTTCATTTCTACAAATGGTACAAACTGCTAGATTATAGATAAAAGATTCCCATTCCTCTGCCATTCTGTGATCGGCAATCGGCAGATCATGATTTTGGTGATCGGGAATCGGTGATCGGCCCCAAAAATGCTGATCGGAGCATCTCTAGTAATCATTAAAAAAAGATTCTCGGTTTATAGAACCTTTTTGGCATAAAGAGTTATTTTAAAATTTAGTCAAGAACCCAAGATGTTCTATACTGAACATTTTAAATGCATTTATATGACACACTTACATTTATGCATTATAGCAGACACGTCTTACAAAAGAGGGACAAAAGCAATTCATCAAAGAGCCAACAATATTCAACAAAAGCTTTTATCCAAAAGCAATTCGTCAAAACAAGTATCAAGTATTTACATATGAAAAAAGGACACGTTAGCCTGTCGTGCATCTTACACATTGATGTTTTTCATGTTTCTCTTTGTTTTTGGTGGCTTTGGGCATGTAGACAGAGGAATGCGTTTAATAGGGTTGGTGTGTACATACAGAGGGGGGTTGCTGCTATATAATCACTAGATGGTTGCGTCTCACTTTACATGATGCTCGCCATGCATTCTATCGACAGATGAGAGATTCTCTGTGAGAAACGGCGTTGTGGCAAAGATCTGGTTACATGTTACAGGCCTTACAGTTTTACAGAGCTTGCCAAGATGGTTGGTAGTTTAGGGACGTGTCCAAGAACTACAGTAACAATCCCTGTTTTATTGTTAGTGTCATGCAGTTTATCTTATGGAAATGTGACACTCTTAACCTCTGCCACATTCCCTTTTTTGTAAGGCTAAAAAGTCTCAATTTCATGCCATTCACAACCTATTTTAATTCCTGTAATGGCGTTGTTAGCATCATGCCGTTTTTCTTTATCTTAGTTTATATTTGTTTTTAATTTTTAAAATGACAATTTGGTTGTAAAATATATCACAATTAAAATTATGCAAACATATGTTTACAGGGACTTTCAGGATACGTTCTTTTAGGCTTTATGATGTTAAAATCATACCCATTTTCCCCTGTATTGTGATGCGTTTATGAGATAAATAAGATATTTAACCACAAACACATGATGTTATCCATCAGGAAGTGATTGGATGGCATAAAGACATACAATAAGAGGATTTGGTGGTGTCAGAAGAATAGAAGCTGGTCTTAGAGGTGTTGCATGAAAGATTATAAAGGCACATTTTTCTCTTCAGAATAACATGCATTGATGAATCAATCACTACCAGGAATGTTCATTAAGGAATTATGTGGAGTGTGTTTTGAGTTGCTAGGTAATTCTGGAAGAGATGTATGGCTCGCTTTGTTGCCGTGTTGGCCGTCATCTGTTCCAGTCTCTTTAATGGAGACCCCTGAGTGAATCCAGAGAGCAGCTCTTTAAAATTTTATAACTCTTAACAGGCTGATTTATAATGATGGGCTGAAGCGTAGTTCTGCCGCAGCAGAGATTTCTTTGTCAATACGAAGTGCAAAGACAGAGATGTCCGAGAACAAAAGAACGCCGGCGTGTTTCGCCACTGACAAAGTAAACCAAACAAGAGTCCCATGTGACCTCCGTCTCTCGAACCTCTGACCTCTACAAAGTCACTTAAATCATTATCTCCCCAGCCTCTTTCTTCACAGGTCCCGGAGCTCTACCTGCCAGCTGACGTCCAATGATCAATTACAACGGACAGGGGTATCCGTGTCTGGGAAGCTCCCTGGAGGCGGATTTGTCAGGGATGGGGGGGTCATCAGATATGCCTGCGCTGAAGCATTGGGGTGGTCGGGCATCTCGCGCACAGACAGAAGGTCGTTTTGTCATTGTCCTTGTCTACTTCGCATTACTCACCGGTGGGGCGGGTTAATGATAAACCGATCTGGCCTGAAGAAGCAGTGAGTGAGAGCCGTGCCAACGACCAGAGACAGCCGAGGGTGTCTAGTTCGGTGATTCAGCCAGGCTCTGACAGATAATCCCTTAGTGGTAGAAACTGGGAGTATCCGTGGGAGAGATCCGCTCTGAACGACATTAATCCTGCTGTTTATTCTGTCGGTGGCCGTGTCCTCTCTGTCAGGTGCGCCGGCCAGCGTCCAGGACCCCGTTCGGCGCCCGTCACCTTCAAAGCCTTGTTTGTTTTTGCTGGAGCGTCTGAGTGATGTTAGTCTCCTGTAATCCTATTCAAAAGTCCCTTCCTTAGCCGCCTCCGTTTCCCAGGATCAGGAATCTTGGAGCAGGGTTACGTCGTGGACGCCTAATTAAGCCCATTAACAGCAGCGTTAAATCTGACTCGTCATAAGCAGGCCAAACTTTATCTTACCCTGTTTGTTTATATAAATTCAACGCTTTATTCATTAAATATTTTGGCTAATTTAGGATTTCAGGGCAAGTTAAGAGTGCTTAATGTGTTAATGCCCTGCAGATTTCCTTCAAGAATTAGCACAGAAAAGTCCTTCTGCTCATAAGTCATGAGTTTGCTTTTAAAAACACTGATCTCAGAAAATTGGAGCAAATGAGAAAATGGCAGATGCAGTCTTTCTAGTTCTCTCGCTGAAATGTTTAGTTGTTTGTTTAATGTCTTGTATGGGATGTTGTAGCATTCGAACATAAAAGACAGCAGTGGTGTTTGATCAGAAAATACTTTTGATTCGATTAGATAATTCTCCATGCTTTAGGATTCCCAAACTTTATTTCAGCCAAAGCCCTTCAAGTCAATATTTCAATAATTTAACAACATATTTGCATGTTACGGTTTCTCTGATGTTGGTTAATGGCCAAATGATGTGCTGGTAAACAAACAAAATCGCTTTTTAGCAAGCGTCTGATTTTTTTATGTTTAGTTTAGTTCCTTTATTGTCCACAAGTGGAAATGTCTCTTTGGCTTCACTATACACCACAAACAAGGACACCAATACAACATAAACATTTACATAAAAAATATAAAACAATAATGTACATATACATCCCTACTCATATGTATATCTTCTCAACATCTAAAATTCTGATGGCAGCACTTGACCACAAAACCAAGTCACAAGTCACACGGGTATATTTGTGGCAATAGCCAACAATACATTGTATGGGTCAAAATTATAGATTTTTCTATAATTAATTTACTTAAATCATTAGGATATTTTACTTAAATCATTAAGATATTAAGTAAAGATTGTTTCATGAAGTTATTTTATAAATTTCCTACCGTATATATAAAACTTGTATTTTTGTGAGTGAATGCAGCACAATCATGAACATAAATGCACAACTATAAAGGAGATTTTCTCAATGTTTCGATTATTTTTTTTTTTGCTCCCTCAGATTCCAGATTTTCAATAGTTGTATCTCGACCAAATATTGCCCTATCCTAACATCAATGGAAAGATTATTTATTCAGCTTTCAAATGATGTATACATCTCAATTTCAGAAAATGTATCCTTGCGACTGGTTTTGTGGTCCAGGGTCACATTTTTATCTTTACAATTTTTAATCAAAATGTGTCAATTCATCTCGTAATTGTTTGTTTTGGATCAAGAACTGTCACAAGAGCGGTCCACTACTGCGGTCTATTATCACAAGATAACAACGTGTATGTATACTTTCCTACTTAAAACACCCACCTCAGGTCACACACAGCAGGTCCTGTAGTCGTAGAGTCAGGATATCCTGCCAGAACCCATGGGCCGCCCTGTCTAGCATTGATTTACTGATGAGTGACTCTTGGGTAAACAGTTTCATTTCCCTGTCCTAAGCTCTCTCATCTCTTCTAATGTGATGCAGGTGAGTGCCAGAGAGGAAAACTCCTCCGGCGTGATCTAACCCAGTCTCCAGTCCTGTAATTACATCCCCAAATACACCCTGGGCCCGCTCACAGTGGGGCGACGGCGAGTTTAATCATCTGTCCTTTGATTGTGCCATCTAAAGAACATGCGTTTGATGCAGAACATGCAATGCTTTTTGTTCTTGTAGCCCGCTGTCATATCTTATTCCAGACATCTGTTCAGTCGTGACCCCGCCGTCTACTTGCACTCTTATGTTTTTGAGCGAGGCATGTGAGGGGGGGTTGTTTTTCAATATTGCAAGAGTTTATTTTACAAAATTATCTTTAAATACGACCATTTTATTTGGGTTTGTAGCTTTAAGGCCAACATCTATATGTTAGTGTACTCCTAAAAGCTGATTTAGCTTTTTTGTTCCAGGAAAATGGGGCAGAAACATCTATGACTCACAGGGGATTAACGGTATGCAAAAATCCTTACACACGTACCTAGGTTTGGAAGTCTGTGAAGTTTAACGGACACTCACTTGCTGTCAGGACGAGCCCTTTATGCAAAAGGGAAATACTAAATGCATCAAATGCAATAAACAGCACATGCATCTGACAGGACATCTGTGTGAGTTAGTTTGAAGCCTATGAAGTTGTTAAAACAACGCTGCATTTATTGATTATAAATGCGTTCCGAAGCAAAAGACCTGTACTTTTACACTAATGACTCGTCTTGTTCACAGTGGCAAATGCAGATTTCTGTCTCTAGAATAAGCACTTATAGGACTATCTCCGCCTGCATAGGACTAGCTATTGCTTGTGTCCCGCTCTAACTTCCTGTTTTAACAGGAAATAGGTCATCACAGGAAAGAAAATTGAAAGGGAATCACTGCAGAGTCAATTTGCCAGAGAACAACGTTGTTCTCCACAGCGGCTGCTTTTGTCTCTGATAACATAATTGGGACTCAGGTACGACCCGCCCAAAACACAAATTGCTTTTCACAGTACGAGGTACAGCGCGTCTGCAAATGTGCCACGTCGAGAGGAAAAAATAAGAATGTGTAATGTTTTCACATAGTTTCTGGTGCTCCACGGATGTAACTGTTGCCCCCAGAATGAAATAAGAGTATAAACAGTCTGCTTCCCAGCATAGACACACATGCATCTTTTAATGACATTCAGCTTTTTCCCTGCACTTTGTTTTTGTTGTTTTGTATCATTAGTCTGGTTTCCATTACATATGGCGCTGCCCACAGTCCACTCCGGGGAGATTCGCATGCTATATGCAACCACAGAAGACGGCCTGTTTGCCAGCTTCAGCTTAGGATGCTCATGATGTAATTTCCTGATCATCTGACTCCTTTTTAGGGCTGCACGATTAATCGAAATTAAACCGCACGCGATTTGGCAAAGGCTGCGTTATTTTATACGCAGCTTGTCAGTGAAGTACGGCTCTGTGATCGGTAGTAAATGCTGCTCCATCTGAACTCCAGAGGGCGTCACACACACACACACACACACACACACACACACACACACACACACACACACACACACACACACACACACACACACACACACACACACACACACACACACGCCAAATATGCCCCGCAGAAGTATTCATTCCAGGAAATCCCTATCGGCATCATACTATCGCTGTAGCTGAATAAACAGAAGATTTAAATGCTTTGATTGATTTATTAAATGTTGATGATTATCTTTTGTTTTGTTCATAAATGCTTCTCATGTTTGGAAAGATGTTTGACGCGTGTTGTTTTTTCAAATGCACGTTATAAGCGACTCAAACTCGCAGTGCTTTCAGATGCAGCAGCGTTTACAGAGCCGATCATCACTGACAAGCTGCGCATAAAAATAATCGCAGCCTTTGCGATTTCATAATAATCCAAATCGGGTTAATCGCGATTAATCGTGCAGCCCTACTCCTATGGTGTGTTGTGTTTGTGCCACAATAGAAGAAAAAAGTCCCGATAAGGATAATCTCCCGGACTCTTCTTTGCCGAGTAAACATGGCAAACAAGAACGCCGTTGACTGGGTTCGAGCTGCGTGACGCCCTTCCTCCCCTTTGGCCCATTACCTCTCATCATGTTTATTCTGCTACTCCAAATATTGTTTCATCACTTTGAAGAAAAACAGCAAATAGCCACAAGGGCGTCTTTAAGGCCGGTGTTTAACGTAGTACGCCGTCCAGCCCAGCGGGGTTTGAGGTGCGCTGAACACGACTGAATCAGACCTTTGATGCTGACTGGCCCTGACACAAACAATGCGGCCTTTCACAGCCCTCACCCTGTTGTAATTAACTTGCTGAAAACCTTTTCCACCACTTGTTTTTTTAGGCCGTTTTCCACCGCTGCTCGAAAGGGCCCAGAGGGATGCAGAGTGGATCACGAGCAGGAGGGGGAAAGAGACAGACAGTTCCAGTGAACTTTTCTTATCTTTTGCCCTTTAAAATGACCACAGAAAAAGACATTTGACACAGCAGCACAAAGCAGTGACTCTTTCCCAGTGTGATGATGTTAACCCTCTTGATTCTTTCAGTAAGACTGTTTGTGGGTGAAACGTCACCAAAACAGACAAAGAAGAAAAGGGGAAATAAAAAGAGGCAAGTTTGTGTCTCTTGAAACTCCCTATGTCATAAAATAATTGTGGGAAGACTCACAGTGTATTTTTAAACTGCTTCCTGGAAGCAACTGGGAGACAAATGGTGCAACGCTCCAGAGTGCTCTCATAAAAGCACAACAGGACTGGGACAGAACCCCTGCCGTCCTCAGAAACGCACAGCAGACACGCTCTGTTCCAAGACCAAGTGAGCTACCTACTCAGACAGCATTTTAAGGTATCATGCTTTTTAGGTATCATTTTTTTAAAAGCTATGCAGATTAATTATAATGCCTTTTAAGCTATATTCTTTTCCAGAGACTCTTAGTCAGCAGTGGCACAATGTAAAGCTCAGTGAAAAAAGGACAGTTTTCAAAATCGTATACAACTCAGTCTAATTAAAAGGACTTTCCCCCTCCATAATAATGTTTGTTTGCAACATGCCCGAATCAATTGTGAGTCCTGTACGCTTTCTGTGAGGAGTAGGATTTGTGTGCCGAAATTCAATTCACATTTTTTTTGTTATAGCGCTTTTCACAATACACATCGTTTCTAAAGCAGCTTTACAGAAAGTCCACATTACAATTAAGAGTGACCTGTTATGTCTAAGTTATGCATTTCATAAATGTACATATACAAAATCACAGTTAGCGAAACATTTATTAATTTAAACAATGTAGTAATCAGTCAAATCAGTAATCTGTGCACAATTCAGCACATAGAACAACATTCACAGTACAGTTAACGTTCACACGCGTGGGTCCAGACACCTACCTGTTTCTTTTCTCTTGTAGTTGTGAAGTTTCTTTGCAATTTGGATGCTGCCTTAGTTAGAAGGCAACTGGCTATGTAGGCATTAGACACAAGGGTTTAGAACAGAGCACTTCAATATCTTGAGTAATGTCTTGAGTCCTCATCCGCTTGATAAATGCTGCCCTGTGTGGGCCTCTTTTTCCAATTCGAACAAGATCAGGTTCATTAAAGTTATTTAAACTCTGCCATGCATGTCCCCAGACCACAGAATAAGCATTATCGATGTGGTTTCTGTGAATGCTGTGTCTGTGTGTGAGTGTGTTCATCAATTTGTGTTTCTATACCTCATCCTGACCCTTTACTTTTTTCTGAAACACACTCCAGTGGTCTGTCAGCTGTAATTAGCACCAAGCATTTACCTATTTGCTCTCGTTGTGCAGGCTGTTAGCGCAGTTACGTTTACTCTGTCTGACACTGTTTAACTCCATTGCCTGTTTGATTTAATGTGCGGTGCTTGTATCAGGCCATCATCTTCGGGGCGACATCATTAGGGTGGACCGTGACTCGACGTCTGGACCCATGAGGTTGGATGGTAACTCTATTGTGAATGTTGGGCCTTGCACAAAGTGCAAGATGTTGCATGAGCTAAAGCCAAGTTAATGTGTTTTGACACATATTACAGGCTTAATTGGGAATTTCATTTT
>NC_136898.1:1125447-1142947 GCF_949152265.1 Phoxinus phoxinus
CGCTCGCAATCAATCAGACTCACGGCACACTTGCTCCTACGTGTTCAGGGCGTCAGTATAATGAGAACGGCCTTTTCTCTAACACTGAGCCCTTAATGAAGCGCTGGCCAAAATCCCTTGCTCAGGACTTCTGTCTCCGGGCGATTTTCCCCTCACAGGCCTGAAGCGAAGAACTCGAAAGCCACAATTGCTGGTGAGATTGGCAGTGGAAACTTGGGAGACAACATGTTTGCCATGCAACCTAAATTGGCCCAATGAGCAATTTCTCCCTGGAAGAACCGTGTTTGTAGATATAGGAAACCCGAGCTGTTTGAAACCGCCATTACAGCAAACATTTATCCAGCAAATGAGACACTGAGAAGCGCTTCATATATCATACGAACCAGCAGGGGACTCGCTCCACAGGCAAGTGTTCTTACATGATTAATGTGTGATTTTACCATTTTAAAAGCTAATGTTGTGTTTTCATTGATCACACCACAAACTATTTAATGACTTCAGTTTCATGTTCAGAGTCACTGTAACTCAGGCTTTAGTAAAGTGTGAAACACTGCAACACTTTAGAACATTGATGTGTTTAGCAGCCCAACATTCCCATTTGTGACTTAACCAATCATGTGAGTTTGGGGCGGGGCTAACTGACTGACTGACCAATCACAGACAGCCATTGATTAGGCTATAGAGGTTATGCAGTGACGTCCCTCAGCCGGACGGAGTGGCAGATAGAGCTGCTGAGTGACTGGATTTAACAGAGGAAACTTGGAAACGCCAGTAAAACACACGATTATCAGTTTAAACTGAAGGTTGGACTCGATATAGTGTTCCTCACAACTCACCACAGATCCAGTGATCATGGATATTGACACGCAGAACGCTTTATATAAACACTATATCGCTCTAAATCCATGTGATCACTGATATCAGTGTTATATATATCATCATATCGCTAAATGATCATAGCACTAAAACTTGTGTAGTTTTTTGTCAGTGTTTATTTAAAAACATCCAATAATGCAGAATATACGATGGTAAATATTAAATTGATGAGTTGTCAATACAATATATAACAATACAATATATAGGGTGTGATTTTACCCATAAATTGGGCATATTGACACTAAATGATAACAGTAAATCCAGCTTTCTCTGCCTGGATCCAGTTGTTTCTGTGAGTCGCAGGATTCATTCGCTTCTCTGTTCTGTGTCTTTCAGAGTCTGTAAAAATATACCTCAGATTTCTTCTCAAATATATTTATACAGTCAATCTCTAAACTCTTTCCCTTTTTTGATGTTTTTTATGTGTTTTTCGTGGCATTCACACTGAAAGCAAAGACTGCCACTCAGTGTTTCTGCCACTCAGTGGGCGTGACCGCAGTCACTCGCATAAACTCTATTGTGTTGAGAGAAATGTTGATTATGACTGCTATTATGACTTTGTTTGTTGACCTTGACAAGAATTATAAATGGGCTTTGGTGAAAAAAATGTAATTTAATAAATGTATGGTCGATAAGCAGTGTGTGTTTAGCGTTAGCATTGTGTTTTTGTGTAGTTCAGGTTGGTATTGAGCGTGAGAGCTCAAGTCAGCTCTGATATCTCTGTGGCAGAGGACTCTCTAATGACTTATGCATGAGAAGATGGACAGAATCACCTTCTACTGTAAAAGCAGAGAGAAAGAGAGAGCGAGAGATGCTGAAAGGTCACTCAGTGAGGAGGAGGAGGGACGAGCTGAAGCCAGTGGTGTGTAAAGCAGATTTCCGCTGGTCACTGGTGTGTTTCACTGGTTCTGATGGGTCAGATGGGTTTGACTCTAAATCATATCAGCTGCTCAGAATTGATGTTAGACATCTCGTATATCACCAGCCCACACACAACCTTTAACAAACACCATTCACACGCCACAACACACAAACTAGTGTTTAAGTCCGTCACTGTTGCACACACTATTTCTGGCACACCACTGTTAGGGGTTGGGGAGATTTATTAAGTCCATTGTAAAAAATATTTTCATTATTTGTAATCACAACATTTTTTCCTTTGTCAAATCAACTTTGTAGTTCATATTTTTGTGGAAACCGGCATACGTTTTATTTTTCAAGATTCTTTGATGAATAGAAAGTTCAAAAGAACCACATTTATTTGACATGGAAATCTTTTTATAATATTATAAATGTCTTCAGTCACTTTTCAGTAAATTCAATGCGTCCTTTTGTTTAAAAAAAAAAAATCTCTCACTAACCCCAAAACTTTTGCTCTGTAGTGTAAATATATGTCTGTGTTTTCTGCAATAAGAGTCTCATTCTCTCTCATATGCTGTCAGGTTATGACAGGAGCGTTTGAATACACTCATGAGTCATTGTTTACGGTTCTTTCCATTTATGCAAATAAGCAGGTAGATGATGCGGTAATGATGGTGTGTCTGTGTTGTGACTGGATGTGCGAGTGACGGTTCTCTGAGGGTCTGTGTCTCTGTAGGGGGTCTCTCTCTCTCTCTCTCTCTCTCTCTCTCTCTCTCTCTCTCTCTCTCTCTCTCTCTGTGTGTGTGTGTGTGTGTGTGACGGCAGTGAGATGGGAAGAGGAGGAGAGCACTTGCTCCTCATTGCCCTTCCATTATCGCTGGTTGACCTACTTCAGTGGAAGAGTGCGGATGAAATCACGGGTCCTGCTGGTCCCTCGACTACAATAGCCAAGAGCGAGTTAGTGTGTGTGTGTGTGTGTGTGTGTGTGTGTGTGTGTGTGTGTGTGTGATGCTGTCTGTCTTCCACCTCGACCCCTCAATACTCCACTGGTGTGTCATTTACAGTTAACACCTCCATTATCACCCATGTCCTGCTGCTCTCTCATGTGGCTTTCCTTTTAATGCCTTTGTTGCTTTTCCAGACAATGTTTGACTTGCTCGGTCTGGGGTTATTACAGTAAACTAAGACTAAATCCATAAAAAATAGGCTACACTTTTGTTTCTTGGAGTAAATAAACAAAGTAAAGCATAAACAACTCAAACGTACAGTGAATATTTAAATGTCTTCACAGTATGCTGTTTGATTATTGTAACCGTATATACCCGAATATAAGACGACCCCCCCATTTCCAGACTTATTTTTGGGACAAAAAGAGATTTTTGTGGAAAAAAATTTGGTTTTCAACAGAAAATAATTTTAATAATTCCGTTGTTCTTTCTCCCTTTTCCATCGTGATTTTGTCTATATCGCGAATATAAGACGACCCCCCATTTTTCAGCCTATTTTTAGAACAAAAACCTTGTCTTATATTCGGGTATATACGGTATTTTCTATTTTCTCTCTTACTTTGGTTTTCAGTGGTTTAATTTTCTTATTTTTGTCGAGCAAAATAATTCTGGCCAAGATCTATACTCTTCAGTTGTAGCTTGTGTACGCGGCCATCCAGATGCATCAGATCGTTTGATTACATAAATGCAACGATTATTAATTAATCTACTTAAATGCACATTATTATTGATCATGCGAGAATCTGTAGCCTTTTCCAAAGCTTCGACTTCAAAGTGCAATGAGAAGTCAAGTCACTTTTATTTATAAATGAACACTATATTCAGATATTCCGACTGTTCTCATGCAGAGACGAGACCAAGATGTCTCTTCTTTAAAGATATTGTTTTTCTTTCATCGGGATCTTAATGATTTAATTCATCTCTTGGAGTATCTGAAGGGAAACAAGACTCAATATCAATCGTATTGAAATGAAGTAGACGTCCTTCTATCCTTAATATATGATTTAGTAAGTAAGATTCTGAGAAAATACCAGTTACTCAAGTAAAAGAAGCATGATTTTTATGCATTTGGCAGATGCTTTTATCTGAAGTGTTTTACTTTGCATTGAAGCAATGGCTTCAGCCAACATGATATGCTGTGCGATAAGGTTGGTGATGTGTAGTTTGAACTAGAGCTACACAATTAATCATTAAAAGATTGCAATTTCGATTCAAACACAGACAGGATCTCATTCCTAAATGACAATGATTCTCCTGTGTCTATTAAAGCACGATCACAGCGTTTCAGATCTGTGTTTATTCTGTCGCTGATCCAGTAGCTTGATAGTTTAAAATAAAGATTGTATCAATTACATAGTTACACCAGTAGGTGGCGACAAGTGACTGTTATTTTTTTTATTTTAATCATGAGTCATTCATTCAAGAGATTCGTTCAAAATCGCTGATTCATCCAGTAATGAAACAAGTGAAGTCTTTATGAGTGAGTCATTGAATCATTCATTCAATAGATTTGTTAAAAAATGCTGATTCATCCTGTAATGAAACAAGTGAAGTCTATTTTAAACAAACAATCGGGATTCTCAATTTATCCAGAATCGTGCAGCTCTAGTCGAACGGTCAACTGATCTATGATGGTCTTTCTCTTTTTCTGTAGATGTTTGACTTCCTCCTCAGCACTTTCAAGTCATATTTTGACTTTACATTTTAGACACAATGAGAATTTAATGACAGAATAATAATTTTTCTGCATAAATATTTGTTTTTATAACATTTTATTAACATTATAAGTGAACCTCAAGGAACATATTAAAATAATGGGGAAAAAAACTAATCCATGTTATGAGCCCTTTAAGACGAGACATTTCAGGCAAAAACATGTTTTTTGTTTTTCATGCGCTGGTCAATTTTGAGATTTTGTGCTGATTTGCTTCAATAACTTTCAGACTAATGGAAAGAAATCTTAAAGACATTTTAAGCATTTTATCGCTCTATCTATTTCAATATGTTTCAACTTCAATACATATCTTTTAAAGAGGTTTTTCTCCACTTTAGTATCACATAGATACACAAAACTCTTACAGTTTTATTTCTATCTATTGTATATTCTGAAGGATTTTACTGAGGGGTTTGTTCATATAGTATAAAATATACCGATTTATAACACTTTATTCCTAAAAGAATAGGGCTGGCAAAACAATTGATTTTTCGATTAATTGTTTTTTAAAATGTGGTCGATTCAAAATCGATTCTCAAAAGGCCACAAATCGATTTTCCCCATATTTATTTATCTATATCACTCAAAAGCCAGTATTAGTTTTCCTCCACTGTTCATAGGCCTCATGTTACAGCGAATGCTGAGAGATTTGATGTGTGTTTTATATTAAACATATAATAACCAGATGCTGTTTGATCAAGGCATGCCACTGTTCTGACTCGTCCAATTTTCAGCATAAATTTTTCATCTTGCATCAAAATCCATTGTATGCATTTGGAATATAGATTTGGATTCTGTTTTAGTGTACATAACATAAAAAGAGTTTAATATACAGGTTTGTGGCTCTTAATTTCTTTTTATTAATTAACCACTTGTAAACTTATGTTCACCGTTCTTTTTTTAATAAATATAGGATTTGTATGAAATCTATATTCATTGAGTCGAATCGACTGGGAACATCTGAACCGATACCAGTCCTAGAACTGAACATTTATTTTTTTCTTGCAGTAACAGTATTTTCTGATGATAAAGAGAGAAATTCAAAATCATCTCGCTGAAAACCTTTAACTTTAATATTGTCAACTAAATGAAACAAGATTTTTTAACCTGGCTTCGTTGTCTTAATATACTGTGAATAATCAAATATATCAAGTTAATATCATCATATCTATTAGTTAAATTTGGTTACACTTTATTTTACGGTGTCCTTGTCACATGTTACATGTACGTACCATAGTAATAACAGTAAATTATGCATAATTACATGCAACTAACCCTACACTCTAAACAATGCTGGGTTGTTTTAACCCAAATTTGGGTCAAATATGAACAAACCCAGCCATTGGGTTACTTTTTTTTATTACATTTTTAACCCAATGTTTGAGTTTGTCCATATTTTACCCAAAATTGGGTTAAAACAACCCAGCATTTTTTAGTGTATAGTAAGTACATGTAGTTGCTTAATATTACTCAGTACTTAAATATATAATCACACTGTAACAATGACACCTTAAAATAAAGTGTAACCTTAAATCTTTAAAATCCCTGTAGTGTCTCCAGGAGACGTGGAGTATCACATACTGGTTGTAAATGGTGCTTCTCTAATATTTCTGTGCTTTTGTGTCTGTTGTGGAGCATGAGGGCGAGTAAACGGTGACAATCTTAATTTTTTGGGGCGAATTCTTCCTTTAAGCAATTTCATTCCATGTTCCACCATCCGGTTTATGTGAAGTGGAGGAGTTAAGAGGATTGTGGTCCTCCTGATGATGATTAAATGAGTTTGGCTCATCGGGGAGGAGTCAGTCCTCTCGCCGGAGGGCTTCATAACGCATTAGCTCATTAGCGCATTAGCTCATTAGCTTCAGAAGACGCTGGTCATGTTAGTTCAGATTCCCGCTGTAATGCCGTCAACATCGCTTGGCATCGGCTTCTCCTCGCAAGCGTCCCGATCCACTCCGCCGCTGCAGGCCAAGATTTCTGCGACTTCACATTACATTTGCCCCGTCACATTGAAGCGCACATCAAACTCGTCTCATCTGCTTCCAGCGCCGCGACTTCAACACCTACGGTGTGTCACCAACACGCCAGAGTCCCGAGTCTTTCTTCTTCCTAACATCTGCATGTGTTCATAAAGAGCTGCAGGTATCGCTCTCAGTGTAATGTAGACACACACGTTAGAGGAAAAATGACACATTTAGTCTTTTATGTAGGCTATATAAAACTAAGTTTGTCTCTCTCTGATATCAATGAGATGGGTGTAATATTATATATATAAAAAAAGTTTCTTACTTCAGACCTCAAATGTTCAGTGTTGTTATAAACTAACACTAATGATAAGGACAAAAGCACATAACAAAATTCTTAAACCTGAAAGTAAAATTAAAATTGCGACTTTAATAGTATTTATAATGATACTAAAATGACGCTGGTTCTTAAAAGAAAAAGATGAAATTGTCATAGGTGTGCATTCTCACTGTTCATTCCTTTAGCATCTGTTAATTGCCTTGTTTTTAGTTCTTTGAGGGAGAAACATCTGAGACAAAGTTGATACTCCGTTAAGTCTCCAATCAGAAGTCCGAGATCTCGGTATGAACGCTGCTTTACACATTAGTGTGTCGTTGCATTTCATGAGATCAGGAGAAGTTGATATAACTAGGGTTGTGCCGATAGACGATGCCATCTGACAGACATCTCGATGTTTCCATGGTGATGCGTCATGCTTTGCACGTGATTCGCCACAGCCAATATTCACTGTAGACATCATCTGATGCCAAATTGGTAGACATCGCCCAACGCTAATACTAGCGCGTAAGTGAAATCTCCATGAAGAGCTGTAAAAGAGCAAACTTTGAGCAATAGCTCTCTCAGGGGAGCCTTTTTTAAGCCGTGGAAGAGCGGTGTGTGCTTGTACAGGTATGTGGGATGAGAGGAGGATTATTCATGCTTGCGTTCCTCAGGATGGAGTGTGTGAGAGTGTGTGTGAGTGTGAAGAGAGAGAGAAAGACAGCGCTGGATTGTGTGACAGACAGTCAGAATGTTCCCGGCTCTCGTTCACTGACACGTACAGTCCGTAATGTCCTTCAGCTGTGTGTGTGTGTGTGTGTGTGTGTGTGTGTGTGTGTGTGTGTGTGGTATTCTGGGAAAAGTTAAAGTTACTGAGGTGCCAAACACTTTAAACGTTGAGGTGTGGGTGTAAACCCAGTACAGTGTGTCGTGTGGAGGAGTATACAAATTATTGATGGATGATACAATACAATACAGTTTGGGGTCACTACGATTTCTGTATTTATTTAAAAGAAATTAATAGTTTTATACTTTAAGGAAACATTAAATTGATCAAAAGTGACAGTAAAGACATTTAGAATATTATAAAAAGATTTTGGTTTCAAATAAATGCTGTTCTTTTGAACTTTCTATTCATCAAAGAATCCTGAAAAATAAAAATGTGTCTCAGTTTTCACAAACATATGAACTGTTCAACACTGATAATAATCATAAATGTGTCTTGATCATCAGATCATCATATTACACTGATTTCTGGAGGATCATGTGACACTGAAGACTGGAGTAATGATGCTGAACATTCAGCTTTGATCACAGGAATGAATTTTATTTTTGATAGATTTAGATTTAAATCTAAAACAGAAATAGATTAAAATAGATATTTAAAATTGTAATAATATTGTGCTATATTTACTGTGTTTTTTATCAAATAAATGCAGCCTCAGTGAGCAGAAAAGACTTTTAAAACAATAACATTTGAACAGGAGTGTATTTTAGCTAATATTTGCTAAATTTAAAATTATTGATTATTTTCACCTTTTAAGTAATTTTGGAGTAAATATTGTGTTTTCGTCTCATTTGTCTTCAGTCAGGTATCGATCAAATTCTCATCAGTCCTTATCAGTAGACAACTAAAAGTCAATCTGTGCATTATGATATATTGATAACAATTCAGTGCAATGATTTCAAAATGTAACAATTGATTAGAATCAATATAAAACTAATAGTGTTTTAATAATAAGTTTGGTAGCTTTTGGTGTCATTTGTAGTGTCCATTTGAGCAAAGCAAGGTTACCCCCCCCCCAAAAAAAAAAAAACATTATTATAATGATACATTATGTTTATATTGTGGAATATTTGGAGAATGTGTTTGGAAAAGCAGCTGTAGATTATGCAGATTATGATTTAGCATTGATACATAGCCAAAAATCCACTGTACTACCAGACCAGCCGGAGCTTGTGTTGTTCAGTTTAAGATAAGGCACTATGGGAAAGAGTGAGTGTGTGTGTGTGTGTGTGTGTGAACTTGGCCTTTTTACCCACAATCCTTTGTGTGAGAGCAGATAAGCAGCCATGTTCTTCTGACTTTCATCTAAGTATTGATGTAGTGTGTGAATTGGTCATCATTAATGTTCTCTGATATTTCTCCGATCTTGATTTGCAGATGGGGTTTAAACTTTTACCCTCGGCTTCATGGTGAGGAATATTAAACCGTACGGGGGGACAAATGTGTGTGAGGACACAACAGGCGCCGCTCAGCGATCAGAATCGAGTATACATAGTTCAATTAGCCCGTTAATTCATTTGGAAATGTGAATCTGCAGGGTGACGCTGAACGCTCAAGCAGAAACTTGCTGACTCCTGGAGAAATGAAGACATGTGCGGAGCTTAATTAGGGACGAACATCACAGCGGTTGTTTAATTCAGTTTGAACGAGTCGAGCAAAAGCTGTGGTTTCATTATCCGTACACTGGTTACACACTGAAAATTAGACACTGACAGACACAGACCAGCTTACTTTAGATATGATGCAAAGTCTCACCTTTCAAATCTGGTCATTTTTTAAAGAAATGTAAACAATAAATACTGTTTTGTGTCTTTAATGTGTGTGTCAGATCGCTCAGTTAAAGCCGCTCGTGAACCGCTCATCTCTTCTTCTAGTTCATTTATAGCATCAAATAAACATGAATGAACATCAGAAGGAATGTTGTTTTAACCGCGGAGAGACGTCAGTACACTCCGCTTCTCAAGCTCAAATCCTCCAACGGTAATCTACTAACTCTCCTGACTGCTTTGTCCGACAAAAATGGCGGATTCGGCGGATTATGATTGGTCAAATCACCTGTCAATCAAACTCTCTGCGAAGGGTCAATTATGAAACATTACCCACTGCGCAATGTGATGTCGGAGTGACGTCTTTTCTATGTAATTTTTGGACGTCCAATTTCGGTCCACTGAAGGGGTTGTTTTGTAACGCCAGGCGACGTCTTTTTTTCGACGTCTAATGTAGGGCTGCAACAACGAATCGATAAAATCGATAAAAATCGATTATTAAAATAGTTGGCAACGAATTTCATTATCGATTCGTTGTGTCGCGCGAAAAAAAAATGTGTGCGTATTTTCTGTGCTATTGTTAAGCCCCACAAAAGGGACAAAAACATTATAAAGCATCATAAAGTTGTCCTGCACTATATCATAAGTGTTCTGAAGCCATTATATAGTATAATGTGAGATCGAAATTAATATTTAAGTCATTAAATTCAAGATCACTTTTTCCTCCGCTGCGGCTGTCAGTCATTCTCCATTCAGCATCAAACAGCGCGTCGCGTTCGGTACGACGGTCAACACGATGAAAAACTCTCTCCAAGATGATTCAATGTTACTATAATTATACTTGATCTGTAGATAAAGGTCTATGGTTTTGCATTAAACAACTTTATCTTGCTGGACTTTATTGCTGCATCATGTTACCGGGTTTCTCTCAACAGTGGAGTCAGAGCACTATAATTGTTCTTCACGCGCACCGTAACTGACATTTAAAACTGTTAAAAGAAAATGCTCAATAAACTATTGCATAGATAGATAGATACTGTATAATACACTACGCATCAATATGTCTTTCCTTTGTGATTTGAACTTTTCAATGCGGACTCGAAGCGCTGCGCGCTGTGACTCGTGTTGCTTCAAGCGCATCATTCTGCGCTCGCGATGCGCATAAGCGCTGTGTGCCGCACTGTATTGGGGCCGTTTCATATCATAATACAGCGACGCATTGAACGATTATTAATAGCCTTTCTAGTTCTGTACTATCCATCATGTTGCTGCCTCATTAAACCGATGTGCTATACATTTAAAACATGTCTCAATTTTATAGTAGGCTATAAAATAATTAATCTTTTTGATTTTTGTTATCTTGTTTTTCATGAATGTATTTTACAACAATACAAAGAGCAATGTGTAACGTTTTACCAAATTTAGTGTTACACTTATTCTAATATTTGTTCCTCATTAAATGTTTTTTCATGTTCAGATTTAATACAATTATTGTGCACTTGTGATTTTTCTAGACTAAATTGTATGCTTAATTATCCACTATTCTAGTTTATAATAGCATTTATGGTCTTTTTTTGTAATGAAGTTGTCTGTATTAAGTAGATTGTGTTTAACACACAAAATAGTGATTATCAGTTCAACACACATAGTTCTAGAAATTCTACTTGATTTAAAAAAAAAAACTGCCCTGGTATCGGATTGGTATCGGTATCGGTCGATACTCAGGATTTTTGGTATCGGATCGGATCGGTTCTGAAAAAATGGTATCGGTGCATCCTATCAAGGAGCGACCTGTTTGTGCACTTTCTGAAGATTTTTTTGCACTGTGAATTTGCACTGTCAGTTCTGTTTTTGAATAAAGGGTTGGGAATGAATGCTTTTTTTTCTTCTTTTTTTTTTAAATCCGATTAATCGATTAATCGAAAAAATAATCGACAGATTAATCGATTATTAAAATAATCGTTAGTTGCAGCCCTAGTCTAATGTTGACATCCGTGGGTCCTCCGTGTAAGGGTTATTTATAGTCCCAATGTGGTCAGTTGTGGACGTCTTTTTAACATCAAATTTTAGACGTAGTTTTTATACAACTTCTACAACTGTAGTCCCATGTTTCAAAAAGGTGGAGGACATGTTTTCTGTGCCATGTATTTACATTTATGCATTTGGCAGATGCTTTTATCCAAAGTGACTCGCATTGGATTACATATTTGCATTCCTATCAGTTCTTGCTTTTCCTGGGAATTGAACCCAAGATCTTGCGTTGCAAGCGCCAGCGCTCTACTGGTTGAGCTACAGCATTACACCTTTGCATGCGTCTCCAGTGATCACCTGGTGCTGAGACAATCAAATGGAGTTTTTGGAAAACGATCTTAAATTATTATTAATAATCTGTATTCATATGTATTAATCATGTTGATAACAATGTTGATATTTGTAAATAAAAAAATATTACATATTAATCGCAAATTTCCTGCACCTGCCATAGACGTCCAAAAGACGTCCAAAAAAATGACCCAGTTCAAAGGTCAAATGTTGAACCTCAATATGACGTCCAAGTTGGGCCATGGTTGGACGTCCAAATAGTGGACCTAGTTTGGATGTTGAATAGATGTCCAGAATTGGTTATGGACCGACGGACCCAATATAGACATGATCTGCACGTCTATCCGGCGTTCAATGTTTAGTGGGTAGATTCAGCTGTAAGTTTTTGATCATGTAAGCAGCGTGAAGAAATCAGATGGCAAATGTGTTCTCCAGCCAAACCTTTGTGCTCATGGTGGTTTAGTGCACACTGATCTTCTGCTTGATCCCATCTGTGAGTGTGTGTGTGTGTGTGTGTGTGTGTGTGTGTGTGTCTGCTCTCCCGGATCCGCTGTAATGAGCTGTGGGTTTGTTCTGTGCTTCAGTAATGACCTCGAGGCACTGGAGGTCAGGGTGTGACCGCATCTTCTCCGGCCAATTATCATGTGTGTGTGTGTGTGTGTGTGTGCTGACGATCCCTCGCTGTGACGCGTGTGACAGGAGTACAGTGAGATCTGGGCTTTGATTGGCACCGTCATTAAACCATCAGAGCAGACGAGCCGTGACCTCCACGCCAGCCTTGACCCCCGACCCCTGCTTTAAAAACACTGTCTCTGCAGGAAATGATGTAGGTACGACGATTCTCAAATCAGATCTCAGTTGTTTCTCCTAGAGATAGAGAAGAAACGGAGAGAAAACAGTTTCTCAGATGATTATCCTGAAGAAAAACACCCTTGGACTTACAAATTATTCCACATTAATTGAATAGCTCTGTAGTCTTACTGTATGTCAAATATTGATTCATTTTTATTCCATTTATGTCTAACGAATTTTTTTCATGAGAGACACCTGAGGTAAAGTTGATACTTTGTACTTTAATTTTTTTTTTTAATACTTTTAAAAAATGTTTTACATTTTATTATCTTTATTAACATTTATTGCAGTGGTTCTCAATCCGGGGTTCAGGATGCAGGATGATATAAAAGTATTTAAATTAGTACATTATTAAATATAAAATTAATTTTATAGGACGTATATATATATATATATATATATATATATATATATATATATATATATATATATTTGTATTAAATATATATATATATATATAATATGTCATATAAAATGTATTTTATATTTAATAATGTACTAATTTAAATACTTTTAAATTTTAAATTGATTTAATAATTTTCATTAAATATTAATATTAAGGGAATCAGTGTTAGTTTAATTAAATATTTAATAATTAATACATATTTAATCATTTTTATTAAACCAATTTAACTCTTAAAATAATCAAACTCTAAACACAAACTAAGATCATATTTATTTTTTCCCTCCCTCTATATCTTTAAAAACTCCCAGTTTCCGTTAACAAAAGTAGTTTGAAAACTACTTTGTCTTATAGCAGAAATAATACAAATACTAGTGCTGGGCAATGATTATATTTAAGAAAAATGTGTTTTATTTATATAAAAAATGCATATATAATATAAATTATGTATAAATATATATATAGTATATACTACATGGAAATATTTTGTACATGCATGTGTATGTATTTATATATAAATACAAAATAATAATACACATTACACACACACATATATTATGTAAACACACACTTGTATTTTAAATGCGATTAATCGTTAGTGAAAAATACTGTAAATACATTGAATGTTGTGACAACACGGGTTTTCTGACATGATCTGAAGTGATTTGTGAGAAACTGTTGTGGACTCCGTCAGTTAAACGCAGTGGGAAACGTCTGGTCTCTGGGATGGTGGCGTGCCGCTGTAAATTAGTCCCTGGCGGTGACACAGTGCTTGCTGGGTAATTTGGACAATGGGGCGTTTGACAGCTCACCCATCACTGCGACGGCACCCTGGGGACGAAGCCCTCGCTGGGTTTTCCTCGCGCTCCTTCAGCCTCTCTAAGTAGCAGCATCATTCTCCAATCAACCAACAAAATGGCTTTTCATCCTGACCTGGAAAAGAGCTGAGGATTGAGCGAGAGAGACAGACTTTTTCCTTCATAAATCTCTCTCTCTTGCAAGGATTGGCTGTATGATTGAAACCACAAGAAAAAAAAACAGCGCTTGGAAATGCTGGAAGAATGCATCCTTTGTCAGATTTTTTTGGCCTTGTAGTTCATCTATAAACACAGTTTTTTGGATGTTTTGGTATCCGGCTGTAGTTTTGGTTTCATTGGCTGGTGATTCGGAGCCACACTAGCGCTCGGTTTCCATGACACCCTGGGAATTAATATTTCTCTCTGTGCACCGTACATATCATTTCCCATGGTGATAAGTGAGGAATGTGGCCTTGTGCCGAATGGAGATTTCAGATACTGGAAGAATGAGAGTTTTCCCCCTGTACGGCTCGCCGATATATATATATATATATATAAATAATATTCTATATTCACATCGATACGTTTCACATTTGTGACCCTGGACCACAAAACCAGTCAATTTTTTGAAATTGAGATTATACATCATCTAAAAGCTGAATATAAGCTTTCCATTGATGTGTGGTTTGTTAGGATAGGACAATATTTGGTCGAGACAACTATTGTAAATCTGGAATCTGAGGAGCAAAAAAATGTAAACATTGAGAAAATCTCCTTTAAAGTTGTGCATTTATGTTCACGATTGTGCTGCATTCACTCACAAAAATACATGTTTTATATATTTATGGTAGGACATTTACTAAATATCTTCATGGAACATGATCTTAATATCCTCATGATTTTTGGCGTAAAAGAAAAATGGATAATTTTGACCCATACGCTGTACAGTTGCTATTGCCACAGATATACTCGTGCGGCTCCAGACTGGGTTTGGGATCCAGCGTCTCATATGAATATGAGATAATTTCATTCAGGGATATCACAATGATTTCAGTGGCCTTTTTATTTGGCTATTAAGTTTCCTAAAGATCAGGATTGACTCGTGGGTTTGAGTGTTTTACGACAGATGTTTTAATAGCATATCTGATTTAAACTTATATTAAAGTTGCTTTATTTTTTTCATGTTTGTAAATAATTTCGATCTGTCCTTGAATCATCACTCAACTCTTTGATTCAACAGTTTGTTTGTGTTGTTACCATTCGTTTGTGTGGCGCTTTTTACTTATTATTTGTTTTAGTTTTCATTAGAAATAGATAATGGTAAATGTTGTTTATTAAACATAATGATTAGATTATGAAATTAAACGTTTTATACTATTCTTAAATAATATTCTTGTTCATTCACTTACAAACATTTCGGAAAACATGCCTACTATTTTTTTTTTAAATAATTGTCTAATTTGTATTAATCATATTATTTATTTATTTATTTATTTTTTATTGTTACTTATTATTTACTCTAAAATTGACTTTATTAAGTATTGTTTTTCTAATTATCAATCATAATTACTTAATTATTGATTACTATTATTATTTATTCTTATCTAGTTATTATTAATCATAATGTTTTCCTAAGTACTTTTATTATTATTATTATAATAACATTTTACTGTAGTTTACGGCTTTATTGTTATTTAGCATTATTTTTCAGATATTCTTAAACATATATGTATTATTATTTTATAATTATCTATTATTATTTACTTAAAATTTACTGCTTTAATATTCTTTAGCATTATTTGTTCTAATTATTAATCATAATTATTTATTTATTCATTATTACTTAATATTTTTTCAAGTATTTATTATTAACAATATTATTATTATTTACTTTTTACTGCAGTTTACTGGTTCATTATTCTTTTAAGTATTATTTTTCTAGTTATTAATTATATTTATTTATTTAAAGTGGTAAACTACAGTAAAATGTATTATTCTTTAAGTATTATTTTATAGTTATTAATCATAATTATGTGTGATGATTATTTTTCTAAATATTTATTATTATTATTATAATTTACAGTAGTTTACGGCTTTATTATTCCTTAAGTATTATTTTTTTTAGTCATTAATCAATTATTTATTCACTAATTATTACTTAACATTATTATTATTACTCCTAGTAGTAGTATTGACTTTATTTTTGCTGTATTTTATTCCTCAGATTTAAACATGTCGTCCACAGTGGATATAATGAAGTTATGATTCTACTTTAAAATAAAGTCACATTTTCATACATTTGTTTTACACAAGCCTCCGCGTAAGCTCTTGTGTTTCGCCAGAGTTTCTGCAGAACAGGAGATGACAGCACACTCACACAGGCAGGAGCAAGTATGAAATATTATTAAACCTGAATTTAGTTGTCAAATGTTCAGTGGAGGAAAAAGCCGGTTTCCGTGAGATCCTGCCGGAGGTTCGGCTGAAGTGAGTGCCATGGCAACCGCGTGTTTCTGGCCTAGAAAGAGAGAAACGATTGTGCGTTTCCTTCAGTCGAGACTCTCTATCTGTGAAGTTAAGCAGTAATCACCCGCTGTTAACGGGTATCATACAATACAAACACACACACACACACACATTTGGAGTGTGTTTTTCATCCAGGCTAACAGAAACAACGAGTAAAACAAGGAAGACAGTCGCATATCTGCAGTTTCGGGAGACTCTTATCTGCTCTTTTCTTCAGTATTGACGCATACGCATCAGAGACAAGCGTGCACATTCATTTTTGTGCAATTAACGTGTTTAAATAGAAGCAAAATGAACTGAAGCATGCTTATTGTTCGACCCACCCATATGTTGAATAATTGATGGTGTTTAATTCCTCTCGCTGGTTAATCTGAGTCCGTAATGAGATGTTTCACCTCTGGATTGATCCGACCCGTTTTCCCGTAATGATTCCAGTCTCAAACTGCAGATGAAAGGCTCATAAAGTCATAAAGTGTGTTTGATTCGAGTATGTTTTGGACATTAGTGATCTGACTGTTAGCGATCACATGTTTATTTAAGAAACGCCACGTGTGTTCATCACAGAATTGTGTGGCTGACATCCAGAAGCCCTTTTATTGTACACTGTAAAAAAACATTGTTGGTTTAACTTGAAAAAGTATGTTAGCTGGTTGCTTTAAAAAGTTGAGTTCATTGAAATTAATTTTTTTTGTTAATACAACGGAGATTTTTAATAAATAGAATCTCAAAATATTATCTGAACCACATTAATTATTATTACAATATTTTAGTTTATTTATTAAGAAAAGCATCTCGAACAGTACAAGCATCAGATTGTTACATAATTAAATGGGGAGAAAAAAACAAAAAATTAACTATTATAATAAATGCTCATGCGAATGAACATATGCATATAAATATAAACAACTAAATAAACCAGAAAATAAAAGTTTTCCACATTAATTATTTTGACAAGTTGTGATAAAATCATGATTTTTTTTAAAATAGTGTACGTTTGAAGTTAGCACACCTTATATTGCGCATGATTCCTGCTCTCCGTGCAGCCGCCGAGAAGAGTGGAAATAAAGCAGAGGATGAGAGCGAGAGCGATGGAGGATTTATGCCGGCGTTCACGCTTGACTCTCTCCTGATGGAAGAGACGCAGCGCTGAGGAGATACACTGCTGTCCCGGGAACCATAAATCTGACGCACACAGATCGAATCGAGCTTATCTTTCACTGCGCTGTCAGCGGCTGCAACACACACACGTGAGGAGACATGTAGAGGAGCTGTGTGTGACACACTGATCTCACTTCACATACACACCTGA
>NC_136898.1:1147947-1205447 GCF_949152265.1 Phoxinus phoxinus
AATAAACACAACTTTATACTCGCGTAGTCCGTGTGCTTTGTAATAACGATTATAGAAGTGAATAGAGACCAGCTCTGCATGAACAGTGTTGCTCCTGATATTGTGAGTCCCAGCCTCCGTCTCCATTAGGATATGATGCGGTGGGTCATGTTTTGACTGTGACCGTTATGCTTTTGCCTCTATTTGGATCTTGTTGTTGCGTTTTGAATATAGCCTTCGAACGCACACTGAGCCCCTTCTGCCTACTTCTATCCGACACTTTATTTGCTGCTTTATAAAAGTTTGATAAAAGTTCAGCAGGAAGAGCCGTCACAGCATAAGCCATGTTGAGACCAAACCAGAGCCCAGATGAAGTTGACGGACGTAGCAACAGTAACTAAGGGGGGCGGGGCTTAGCCAAAGGTGAATTGCTGTTTATTATATCGTCTAAAATAGCGGTGTCATTTGAACGCATCTCTCCCTCTCGTCTTCATCAATCGCTGCCAGTTTTCCCTGTTCCTCAGACTCGCAGGTGCTGATGCGCTCTCACAAACACTCGTGTCAAAACATGAATTACAGCTTTACACACATCCAGCGACGACACAACACACACTGCTCTGGGGAAGCCGGTGGTAATTGAAAAAACAATTAGGCTTTGGGTGAAAGAGACCAGTGACCCCGAACCCGAGGACACTTCCCACATCATTTATTCCCAGCATGCTCTTGTTTGGACACACATGGCCTGCTCTCTGCACATGCGGAGACTTGTGTTGTTTCTAGGTTTCTCTCTCTGGCTTTGAAGATGTCTGGCCCTCGACACACTCGTTTCATCTGCGATCCGCCATATGAATGGGAGGTGAAGAGGATCTTACAGCTGCCGTGTTTGTTTTCCTACTCGAGTCTTATCACGCTTGTGTTCACTGGTTATCTTGTCCACACGGTTTATCAAAGAGTTGTTCCTCCCGTGTGGCGAGCTCCTCTTTATTTTAGGAACCCGCTCCGTTGAGCTCTTTATTCTTGAGTTCCTCACACAGATCGTTGGTGTCTCACACTGTTCAGAGGAGACTTTGATATCGGAGCTCATGATATCTGGACCGCCTGGCTTTAGAAGAGCAAATAAAGATCTCTTGAGTTTCAGCAACTCCAGACCAGGGTTATTATTGTTCACTGGAACTAAAACCATTAAAAACATGTTTGTTAATATAAACTACCATTCTAACAGTGCTTTTATTCATCAAGGACGCATTAAATGGATCAAAAGTGACAGTAAAGACATTAATAATGTTACATTTTAAATAAATGCGGTACTTCAGAACTTTCTATTCATCAGAGAATCCCGAAAAATGAAAATATGCACCGTTTTCAACACTGATAATAATCATAAATGTGTCTTGAGCATCAGATCATCATATTACACTGATTTCTGAAGGATCATGTGACTCTGAAGACTGGAGTATTGAAGCTTTGATCACAGGAATAAATTACATTTTACTGTATATTCACATAGAAAACTGATGATTTACATTATAATAATATTTCACTATTTTACTGTATTTGTGGTCAAATAAATGCTGCCTTGGTGAAACTTCTTTCAAAAACATAAAACATCTTACCAGCCCTAAACTTTAAATAATGGAGGTAGTGTATACATATAACAAAGTAAAAAAAACTGTAAATAATGTTAAAACTTTTTTGACAAGGCAACATTTCTCATTTTCTTTATGACAATGACAATTTATTTGTATAGCACAATTTAAAACAACAGCTGTTGACCAATGTGCTTTCCACAATGTAATTCAGTTTAAAGACCTAAGAGTCACACAAGAAACACAAAATCACAACATTAAAACAGATAAGATCACATCATTTACAACACAAAATACATTGTTAACCGAAGGCTTTTGAAAATAAAAAAGTTTTAAGTCTGGATTTAAAAGTAAGGAGAGATGGAGCTCGTCTTAAGCTAATAGATAAAGTTTAAAGTTTCAAAAACTGAAATAAAAAAGCACTAAAAACTAAATGACTAAAACTTGAACATGGAAAATGAAAAATAAAAAGTAGTTGAAAATACGAATAACCTATAATGTGCCGCAAACACATGAATGCAGAGCATCTGTGGAGTGTTTGTTATTCCGGGCTCGCAGGACTGAACTCCACTGTGATCTGCCGGGTCACTCGCGGTTCTGCCTTCATATCAGAGCTTACGAGACGCCGTTTCATTTTCATGAGCCTTTCCAGCAGGAGAAATCCAATTGAAAAGTTTTTGCTGGAATATTCACTCTTCTCTCTCTCTCGCTGACCTTCCTTCTCTCTCTTTCTGTGTTCTCACAGTCCAGCCTTCACTGCCGCCGCAGTTTCTGAGCGCGGCACGCGCCGGTACATCAATGTGGATTAGATTTACAGTTTTCCATGGCATTCTGCTCGCAATATTTATAAATGTAGGTCATCTTATGGTACTGTTACAAATCGAGGGGCAGAGTTATTACTTTTCAAAGAAGTGTTTGGTTTTTATTTACACTGTTTCCACTAAAATATGAAGCAGCAGCAGCAATGCTTGCTTTCAGTGTTGAGCGTCAAATCATCATATTCGAATGATTTCTGAAGGATCATGTGACACTGAAGACTTTGATCAAAGGAATATTATATATTTTAAAAACTGCAAGTTTTTACTGTATTTCTGATCAAATAAATGCAGCCTCGTGAACAAAGACTCTTTCTAAAAAAACACTTAATCTTTTTAATAGTAGTTTTTGCACAAATATGCATATTAATGACATTTCTTTTTTAAAGCATGGATTTGATGGTCTTTTGCTGGACAAGTTGCTCAACGATGCCTAAAACCCAATTGTTTCCCCTCCAGATTTGTTTTAATTTGATTTATGCAACAATAAAATAAGCATCATAATCCAAATTCACATGTGGATTCATATTCAGAAAAGCCTTTTTTGGTTATTATAGGACTATGGCATAATATGATCCAGTGGAAACACTTTTTGCATATTCTAATATCCTCAGTGGAAATGTATGAAATTAAATTTTAATCTCACTTCATATGGAAGCAATTTGGGGTTGATTTCTGATTAGGATCACTCTAAAGGGTTGCAGATTTGTTGGTGATTTCAGTGAAACATCGCATCAGAATAGACCAAACACTAATTGCCTTAAGCGTGTTGTTCTAGTTTCCAGAGGTCACGGAGGTCACGCAGCGACTGTGCGCTGTGACTGCTAAAGCTAGAAACTCACAGGCAATTAAAAGACACCGAGCAGCTCAGATGATTCAAGGTCAGACTCTTTTATACACGCTTTTTGTCTTGTTTTTATTTCTGTGGAAATTCAACAGGCCTGTTTTTCTGAGGGGAGGTGTGGTGGAGTTTTCTAGATGTGACTGTGATAACTGTGACTCAAATTACATCCCCGAGCTCCAGCATCAAAGCATTGCAGTCTGGCGTGAAGGTTCCCCAGCGTGACGGCATGCAGACGGGGCGGAGCCCGACACACGCACACGCACACACACACACACACACACACACGCACACACACACACACACACACACACACTTCTGTTGAGGGTCAACTGTCCACGCCAGCAGTTTACTCTTAGAAAAAAGGTTCAGTGTGGTCCTATATAGCATCCACTAACTCATGCATACTTAGTGTGTGTGTTTATAGCACGATTGGTCACTATATGACGGTGAATCATGAAGTGTGTATCAGTGTGAATGAGGTTTTCATGTTGTGTTCCAGTGAAGTCCTGATAAAACAATATCTTTTCCCTGAGTTTTATCTATGTCTTTACAGGGACTGTTTATTATTATGAGAGGCATGTGACCATGGCAAAGGAATATTCTGTTCTTTGCGTAAATAACAGAATGCCATGTTCATACGTTGCATTCTCTGTACTGTTAACCTATCATAACTTGTAGAAACGACGTCAACAGATTATCTAAGTACTAGTGTATCTTTAGACAACAAAAACAAAAAGTTTTATTCTAGCTTCATGCATTTTTTTATCAACACTTGAATGTGGATACCCATACGGAAATGTAATATATGTACACATATGAAATATACATATATTAAATATATCCACATAAATAAAATATAGCTATATGCCCAAATAAAACCTATTAGAAAATAGAACAATAGACATATAAAACCAGCCCATATATTTTATGTATGTATAATAGTGTTTTTTTATATACATGTCACATATATATAATTATCAGTTTTCAAATAGAATTTGTGTAGTATTTGTTTTGTTTTTATGAGCTGGTCAAGAAGAGGTCAAATAATAATAAATACATTTAATTTATAAAAGATTTGAAAATGAGATAGAAATTGAAAAGAAATGTGGATATGTAGACTTGATCTGTAGACTTGAAATAAATAGTTAAATAGTAAATAGATTGGCATATCGGTGACATATATGGTCAAAACATACAGTATTATATAAATAATAATCATATACATCATATTAATATGTCAATATACTCATTTAATATGGCAAAAACCTATATCAACATATGTAGAGATATGTATATATGTGATAGCAATATATTGTCTTATATTTAGCATATATGACGGCGTCACTAGCGATATAGGGACATATATGTCATATATTACATTTCCGTATGGGTAACTTTCTTAAAACCACATTTTAGAAGTGTTTTTTCAAAGAGTACAATGTGCATAAACAATGCTTTTATTTGATTTGTAGCTTCTTTACTCTTTCAGAAGTTCTCCTACTGTATATCGTGAAAACACGGAAAGCCAGAAAATGGCTGTGAAGCGTCTCATAAATTAGGGAAAAATAATGGCAATGAAAGAGTTAAAGATATTGCAATTGAAACCTACAGTCTCAAATACATAAAGTGTATTTTCTTCCCGCTAGTCGGAGAGAAGACATATTATGGATGCAAAATATGGACCCAAAATCTCCAAATTGAGCAGTGCATTAAATAAAAACAGTGTTTTTGCCTGTATTTTCTTGCCTAAAGGGGCGCAGGTGTGACAGTGCTGCGTTATATTCTGGGTTTTTATGCAGGACTGAATGTGAACTCTATTCTGTCTCTTTTGTCCACTAGAGATCTGCGAGTCTGTGGGGGCTTGTTGGCGTGAGGGCAATTTTCTGTCATGTTTTTCCATTTCTCGAGTGCTTTTCGCCTCTTTTATTCTCTTTTATTTATTATTTCTGCTGACGAGCTGCAGCACAAGCGCTTCATGCCAGCGTGTGATCTCTCAGGCCTGCCACGAGACAGACAGATGCCGTGGTTCTGTGACTTTACTCGTTTTTTTGGGTCAAGGTCTGAAACGCTGGCGGTCTCAGTGTCTGCGAGCGTCACATGACTGTCAGTGGTTTGGCACGAGGACAAGAAATGTTCAAGTGTGTGTGTGTGTTTGGATGCATGTGTGTGTGACTGAGATAGGGATCATGCTCCGCGGGGCTGGCAGTCGCACCGGGTCTTGGTTCTGGTCCACAGCTAATTGTTGAGCTGATAAATCTGCCCTGGTTTGCTCAGATACTGTCCGATGGTAAGCTCTCTGCAGGTTTTCCTGTGTTGTTGTAATGTCACTATAATAGAGACTGAATGTTAAAGTCTCGTTCCTGTTTTATAGTACAAGTCAAGTCACCTTTATTTACATAGTGCTTTTTACAAGATTACAGATCGTATCAAAGCAACTTCACAGTGATAACATGAAAATAATACAACAAAGTTTGTTTTATAGAAGAAAATTGCGTCATCCTCCAGCTTAAGGCAGATCAATAAACACCATGTGTTTTCATTTTTGTTAAAGTGATAGTTCACTTGAAAATGAAAATGAAAAAATTAAAATTCTGTCATCATTTACTTGCCCTCAAGTTGTTTCATACAGATGGTACTCAACCAGAATGAGACTTTTACCGCCGCCGTTCCCGCGGCGGTAAAATTGCGGGGGTGTATTTGCTGCCTTTGACCGCTAAGAGGCGCTACAATCGCAGACTTTGAAAAGTGTCAGTTTATTCTGCCGCCGCGGCTCATTGAGAGTGATTGAAATGTGGTAAAACAGATCAATTCAAGTTAAACATGTAGTTAAATGAATTCATATAATCACAAGACTGAAATTAAATGTAGGCCTAATACATTTAATAAATAATGAAAACATTTTAACACAAAACATTGCAATAGAAAAATATTAGGCTACATCAATGAGGCTTTGCAAGAGCAATGTCTAATCAGCGGACCGACGATAGCGCAGTGGACAACGCAACAGCACGAGCTTCACGGAGCTTCAAGCGACCCGAGATCGAATCTCACTAGCTTAGGCTGACAGCGTTAAATGTTTTACCATTCTTGATGCTTAGATAGGTAACTGTTTATTGAAGTCAAGCATTTTGTTTAATTATCAATGGCACATTACAACATACATTTGCTACTTTCCAGTAGAGCCGCTGCACAGACGACAAACCTGATGAAGGAAGATTGTCAGCCGATCGCGTCAGAAAATGAAAATGACAAAGCTATCTTTAATCTGCAAAATTATTGTTTTGTGAATCATCCACGAAATTGAGATGACTGACAATTGATACCCGCCATAGCAAATGAAGACATTTTTACAAACAGATCCTGGACATTTCAAGGTTTAAATAAAGTGTCGGGGGCAGTTTATTTATTTAAAACAGGGTTGCATCGAGTTAGAGTTTATTAAGTAAGAAACAGAATCTTATTCTTGCGACATTTTAAATCTGTATTGCCAAAGAAATTGCAGCTAAATAAACAATTAAAACAGTAGGCTAGTCTACAAAACGAAAATAGTTCAAAGCAACATAAATTAAGATTTCCTTTGCTTCTCTCTCGCGCTGGATCTCTTTTATTTTAGTTTATTTAGTCTCCCTGCACTGCGCGCGCCGGGTCTCTCTCGAAATTAAACAAGATTTCAGGGTAAAACCCCGTTATACAGCTGATAATACTGATTCACGAAAAAAAAAACTGTAACAAATGATTGAGTCTTGCTTCAAACAGAATGCCTGGTTGAATTCACCTTACAATAAAACGAGGTGGATCGCGAATAAAAGCGCTCTGTATCTGCTGCTCACTTGCATTCGTTTAGTTGGCAAGAACGCGTTTCGTCGATAGTTCATGTTTAGATAATGCCAGATTGTTGACAAACACACACTACTCAAACATGTTAAAATTCTACAAAACCAGTTGAAACAAATGGATTGAACACTTCAACTGAAAGTGTGTGTGTGAAACCTCTTTAAATACAATACATAAAACTACAATATTTATAATTTAAGGGCCTACATTTGGACACATCGAGAGATTTATCTTTAAAAGTATTTTGCCTTTGCCTGGTCATCAGGCATACTCTGCATATGAAAGACGGAACATTTAACACCTCCTGAACCCCCAACCCCCCACAGGCGATCTGAGTTTGAGACCGACTTAAAACAAAGAGAAGTCGCAATTCACACTTCATTCTAGACATAGCATTAGGCTAGTAAAGTGTTGATAATGAAATAATTAAATTATTTAGGCTACATGTATACGCTAATAGGCTAATATTTCTGTCATAAAAGTTTATTAATAAACATTTAATTATGTCAATAATTGAAGAAATAAAACACTATAGGTTTGGGCCAGCTTTTTCCAAGCAAACCTAAATACAAACGCATGTTCATTTGTTCAAAGGCATGTTCATTTGTTGTCATGAATACAATGTTCAACTCAGTTAAATTCCACGGGGATCTTTGGATCCTTACAACCAGGGTGCGCGATTTGTGAATTAGCTATTATTATTATTTTTATATATAAATCTCGAACCACAGTGCTGTGCTGCTGCTAAACTAAATAACATTTATATAATAGGCTATTTATGAACTTAAATGAAACCATATCACAACATTTCGACAAATAAATTATCTGATCTATTTTTACTTTTTAATTCAGGGCGATTTAGCCTAGAGACTACATTTAATTATAGCGAGATTTTCACCCTTGTCTGTTCATCATTGGGAAGCGCTCACAGCTTTTGAGTAGATCTGCACCTCTCGGTTTCATACGGATTACCTAATAATCAGATAACATTTATTAAATATTTAGACATTTAAAGGCTTTAGACGGCTATAGCCGATTTCTTATCGTGACTGAGCGGAGGAAAGTGGCTTTCGGTTCATTTTTGTGACGCGCAGTTCCCGGAGACAGAGACGACAGATACACTTTTGAATAAAAGTTTGAATATGAATACAAGTTTACAGTTTTGAACGATGTAGGCTACTCTACTCTGATCTGTATGACTAAAAAACTACGGAGTAGCCTAGGGCCTAAGTTATTTTAGCTGTCTGTTATGAGAAAAAAAAATCCAAATGAACGCGCAGCCGCGTCTGTCGAACACTAATTCAACATGCCAGAATAAAACCCGACTTTAGAACAATGGATAGCGCCACTCGGCGTGGTGTGCCAAAATACTTAATTATAAACTTCAATATTTCATTCAAAATAATCTCAAAACGCTTTGTGACATTTTGAAAGCTGTGCATGCATTAAGGCACTGGAACCATGAACGTAACTGAAACTGGTTCTGATTTTATTGTTTGTCGTTTAAACGTGCCTGTTGCATATCTTTATTTTATATATTTTAAATGGTCTATTGGTGAAGTAATTTATAGCATTGGTTACTGTGGAGGGAGGGGGGATTAAAATAATTCAGCAGAAGCAGGGATGTTTAGACCAAAAGGAAATCCCCGTCCCCCCTGGCAAATCGTACCTTGCTTAAAACCATGTTTTACAAACTCTTTATAGGAACCAAAAAAAAAGGCAATCCTGTATAAAAAAATGTTTTGTTTGTTTGATTGTCTGCATTAATAATAGGCTATGACATGCATTAATAGGCTAATATAAAATGTACAATAATCTTTGTTTGTTCGGGATTCGAACCCGTATCATCCAAATGATCGATACGTAAGTTCTACCACTCGCCCATGAATTTACTCATTTAGAAATGCCCGGTTTCTCCGGTCTTCTCCAGAGAAGCGCTCATCATTCGTCTTATTCCTCAATAGAATGGTAAACAAATAATCAGCTTCTTTGCACCTAATTTATTTTTGTTCGTTATTTTTGTTATTATTATTATTTTATCACGCTGCTCCCAACGGGCAATAGGCTTATGTCGCCCACCGACGTCTAGGCTACAATATGAAATAAAGGCTATATTGTTCTCGTCTCTATTTTTAAATTATGATTCTATTTTTCTGTCCTAAACAATGTTCTATAGTAGCCTATTTCATCTGTTAATTGACATTAACCCCGCTTACATTTCAAAATACGGCAATAGCTGCTGTTTTGCACAATGTCCCTCTGCGCCACCTGGCGGTCATTTCGCGAATGACTTTGAAATGCGACTGGATTATTTTTACCGCGGTAGTTTCGCCGCGGTGCCTGTCGCGGCGGTAATAGGCATTCTGGTTGAGTACCATCTGTACCTGTATGAATTTATGAGTATTATGATTATGAGTATTATGAGCTACAGTATGTATATTTAACAGCATTGAAGAAAGTAATTAAATGAACAAATATGAAAATAAAACAACAGACTTCACTGTATAAATTGTACATTGATTCTTATTAAAGTTCTCAGTCAAGAGAGTGATTTGCTCTTTGTATTTTGTTTTTTTATTAACAGGGATAGTTCTCCCAAAAATGTAAACTGTCATCATTTACACTCTCAAGCCGTTTCAAACCCAAATAAGTCTCCCTCTTCTGTTGAAAAGAAAAGTTATTTGGAAGAATGTGGGTAACCAAACAGTTGATGTACCCCAGAGACTTCCATAATAGTTTTTTCCTATGATAGTCAATGGGGACCAGCAACCGCCGGTTAGCCACACTCCTCAAAATATCTTCTTTTGTGTTCAGCACAAGAAAGAAATTAATACAGGTATTGAACAACATTAGAGTGAGTGAGTAAATAATGACAGAATTAAAATGTTTGGGTAACTGTCCCTTTAAGGACAAGCGGCAGCATGTTTACTATTAAGGCTACTGTCTCTTTAAGATCTGCGCGTGACGAGTCTAATATAGCCTACACGCATTTGACAATCAGATTTATTTCTTAAATTTCTTTCACTTTAGACATAACCAACTTTGTTTATGTAAACCTTGTGTGTATTTGACAGTATTAGAGCAATAAGACTCGAAAGATAACTTAGTTCAGTAACGGGTGCTGTTAGACAGGCTTTTAGTGCATGTGCGCGTCGGGTGTTTGCGCTCAGAAAAGCACTCGCTAGAACAGCGCATCAGCAGCGCACGACATGTTTAACCGGCAAGGCTTTAAAGCACATGCAAATAATTAATTTTTATGAACTACAGAGTCCCGTTCCTCTGCATTTCATGTGGATATACGTCACGCTGTACAGCATGTTGAGACGGAGGAGCCAGAAACTGATAGAATGCACGATCAAAAATCGTGATATCGCACACCCCTAGTGTCCACATATCCAAAAAACAATGCTTTTTTTGACGTATAATTTGAAGCTTGTGACGTATAAATGTTCACGTTACACTTCGAGTTCATCAATCGGAATGAATTCAGTCTGATTGAAACGACAGGTGTGCATGTAAACATAACCACAGTCAATCAGATGTGGAGTCGCACCGGTTGAGTACATAAGTTTTACCTCTTCCTACTCATTTTCACACATGAGACACACAGAAAGTAATGATAATTTGTTTGCTGCTTTTTATATTTTTTCTTTTCTTTTTTTCTTAATGGTTTGGACATTATTGTTTCTTATTTTATATATTTTTTTCTTCTTCTCTCGTTCGAAATAAAGATTTCAATCAATCAATCAATCAATCAATCAATCAATCAATCAATCAATCAATCAATCAATCAATCAAATCAGTATTAATGCTGCTCAGGATTTAGGGTTTGATCAAACGCTCTAAATCTATATAACAAGTCAAGTCAGCTTAATTTATACTGCGCTTTTAACAATATAGCTTGTTTCGAAGCAGCTTTACAGTGATAACAGGAGATTACAGTAACAGAGAGTGTTCAGGCTTTACAGCAGATCTAGAATAAAGTTATTGTCCAGCTAAAGTTAGTTTTGATTGATTCACTTCCATTGCAAATATCATTAGTTATTAACTTAGTGGCCGCTAACACAACACCACTCAGAATCTAGCAACCACCCAGTTTTTCTTCTTTTAATAGATGATTAAATCTAGTTACCGCTTCTGAAAACGAGCTTAACTTCGTGTTGTTCTGTTCAGTGTGACACAGATGTGTGTGGAGGGAAAGGTCAAGTCCAGGTTACGGCTCTCCTTCAATTAGCAGGTGATTAGCGGCCGGTGACGGACAGGTGTGATTGAGGACCCACATGTGATGAAAAGCAGACACACTTTACCCAGAAGCCCCTGGGGCTGATGTGCTAATGCAGTCTCACCGGTTGACCTCCATCTCCTCGTTCCCTTCACACCCGACACACAGCCGATAGACACGGGCGTTACATCACGACTGATATCGATGTGGTGTCGCAGCTTCGGCCCGGTGAGAGACGAGGCCCGAGAATGTCCTTTGTTCTTTATTATTTGTAAAAAAAAAATTGTTTTTTTTCCACACGAGAGATGCGTAAATATCAATCCAAACCCACAGCCAATCAGAACAGCATGTGGGCGGAGTCTCGCGGCACCAGAGAGTAATCTTAAGAAAATGAAGTACATAATCAAATTTACACTCTAAAAAATGCTGGGTTGTTTCAACCCAATTTTGGGTAAAATATGGACAAACCCAGCCGTTGGGTTGAATTTTTAAATTAAATTTTTAACCCAACGTTTGGGTTTGTCCATATTTTACCCAAAATTGGGTTGAAACAACCCAGCATTTTTTAGAGTGTACAAATATTACACCATTTAAACATTATTAAAACACATAGGCTACTGAGTTACTAAAACAATCTTCGTCAAGAATACACTTGTTTATTCACAGTTTGAACGTTCTTGTTTCCATGTTTAATTTCAAGATCTGAGGAGAATTCACCTTTGGCTAAGCCCCGCCCCCCTTAGTTACTGTTGCTACGTCCGTCAACTTCATCTGGGCTCTGGTTTGGTATCAACATGGTTAATGCTGTAACGACTCTTCCTGCTGAACTTTTATCAAACTTTTAGCTGGGTAGGTCTCTATTCACTTCTATAATCGTTATTACAAAGCAAACGGACTACGCGAGTATAAAGCTGTATTTATTAGCAGTGTGTGCTAGCGTATCAACAATTAGGGCAGAGAACCGAAATCATAACATAAAACTGTCTAAAAAGTGTAACTTCACAGTAAGGTTAAAAGCTAAATGTATCTTAGACACAAAAGTGTGTTGTTGATCTTGAGGGGTTTCGCTGACTGAGGACGTCCACACAGTTTAATCCAAAGACGACACTTGTCAGGATTTGACTGGTTTTGGGAAGGGGAAAAACGGACCCCCCCCTCCAACCTCTCTGGGAAACACGTATCTGTGTTACAAACGCCCCAGGCACAACGTTTAACCATATTTCTGATAAACTACGACGCTAATAGCCTGCCGAGACCAACAATATGAGACGCCTGTGTTAAAGTCAATGGAGCGCTGTCATTGGTCAATCTACATTCTAGGGCGTGGCTTAGTCAAAGGCGAATTATCCACTGTTGCTTTTACAGCTACAAAGCTGGAGCACTAAATGATATTCAAAGTCACATGACACGCTTTTAACATTAAATAAAGCACATAAACAGAGTCAAAAATAAAATAGTCGTCGCGTGTCGCTGTCGCGGGTGGTTAGCAAAAAACTCTGATTAACATGGAAAAGACGCATATATCGTGCGTCGTTAGGACACCGTTTTACACACTAACTCAAGTTAGAAATGAACCACCCCTTTAAAAGGCTCTGCCTCTCATGTCTCTCTCCAGATTCATTCTCCTCTTGTGTAAATAATTGATGTCTGGCGGTCAGTTGTTAAGAATAGAAAGCGTATTTGCAGGTGACGAACGCTCTGCAAATGGCCTCGCGCTTCTCTCTCGCGGATATTTGAACACGGGACGCATTACACCGATTCCCTCTCGAGTGGCGTTTCTGTCGATGGTCTCTTCCGGTTTCCTCTTCCCGCTGAACCCGTCGCTCCGCCAGCGTCAGATAAATGCAGGTTTGTGTTTGATGAGGAAGACACCGGTGAGGCAGGGCTCTGATGAGAGCCAGCCGTAATTACAGGGGACGCTTCCCCGTCTGCAAATATCTGTGGGATTAAACACACCAGATTCCCTCGGCTGAAGGAGACCGCCGCAGGTTTGTGTGGGAAATGAAATCTTACATATTTAGTCTCCGGCACCGAACGAACGGCTTCTGGCCACACCGGCTGCGTAATGAGGAGAACACTATTCATAAGTATATGATGCAGAGTTTGGATTGAGTTGGACACAACACATGTTGAAGGAATTTACTTTCAAATTTATGCAGTTGGCAGACGCTTTTATCCAAAGACTTGCATTGCATTTCAAGAAACACGTTTACATTCTTATCAGTTCTTGCTTTCCCTGGGAATCGAACCTGTGACCTTGGCGTCGCAAGCGCTAACTCTCCATCCATCCCTCTCTCTTTCTCATCCATCCATCCATCCATCCCTCTCTCTTTCTCTCTCTCTCTCTCTCCCTCCATCCATCCATCCATCCCTCTCTCTTTCTCTCTCTCTCTCCCTCCATCCATCCATCCATCTCTCTCTCTTTCTCTCTCTCTCCATCCATCCATCCATCCCTCTCTCTTTCTCTCTCTCTCCATCCATCCATCCATCCCTCTCTCTTTCTCATCCATCCATCCATCCCTCTCTCTTTCTCTCTCTCTCCCTCCATCCATCCATCCATCCATCTCTCTCTCATCCATCCATCCGTCCCTCTCTCTTTCTCTCTCTCTCTCCCTCCATCCATCCATCCATCTCTCTCTCATCCATCCATCCATCCCTCTCTCTTTCTCTCTCTCTCTCATCCATCCATCCATCCATCTCTCTTTCTCTCTCTCTCATCCATCCATCCATCCATCCCTCTCTCTCTCTCTCTCTCCCTCCATCCATCCATCCATCCATCTCTCTCTCATCCATCCATCCATCCCTCTCTCTTTCTCTCTCTCCCTCCATCCATCCATCCATCCATCCATCCATCTCTCTTTCTCTCTCTCTCTCATCCATCCATCCATCCATCTCTCTCTCTCTCTCTCTCTCTCTCTCTCCCTCCATCCATCCATCCATCCATCCATCTCTCTCTCATCCATCCATCCATCCCTCTCTCTTTCTCTCTCTCTCTCCCTCCATCCATCCATCCATCCATCCATCTCTCTCTCATCCATCCATCCATCCATCCATCCCTCTCTCTTTCTCTCTCTCTCTCCCTCCATCCATCCATCCATCCATCCATCTCTCTTTCTCTCTCTCTCTCATCCATCCATCCATCCATCTCTCTTTCTCTCTCTCTCTCATCCATCCATCCATCCATCCCTCCCCCCCTCTCTCTCTCTCTCTCTCTCTCCCTCCATCCATCTCTCTCATCCATCCATCCATCCCTCTCTCTTTCTCTCTCTCTCTCTTCCATCCATCCATCTCTCTCTCTCATCCATCCATCTCTCTCATCCATCCATCCATCCATCCCCCTCTCTCTCTCTCTCTCATCCATCCATCCATCCATCTCTCTTTCTCTCTCTCTCTCTCATCCATCCATCCATCCCTCTCCCCCCCCCCCCTCTCTCTCTCTCTCTCTCTCTCTCGTAGAGAAACAGTAGATAAATATTTCGAAAGTGCCTTTGTCTCGTGTACATCGGGCCACATGCCTGTTGTCTTTCCTCTCACACGCAGAACCTGTGTTTGATTACGGCGCGCCAGCATGTGTTTCTCTTTAGCTTCAGCTGTCGAACAGTAGCTCACATCCCATCAGCCTCGCAGGCGAACACATGCCCTCCACAATCCCCATAAACACCCATCAACGCTCTGATGTGTTGGAGACTCACTCCTTCTCCTCTTCTCCTCCCTCTGTAGATGATGACTATCTGGGACTGGGCGAGCTCCCGGAGACGTTCCCCTCGGACCCGCCCGAGCCGCTCCCGCACTTCCTGATGGAGCCGGAGGAGGCGTACATCGTGAAGAACAAGCCCGTCAACCTCTACTGCAAGGCCACGCCGGCCACGCAGATCTACTTCAAGTGCAACAGCGAGTGGGTCCACCAGAAGGAGCACACGGTGGAGGAGCGCGTGGACGAGACCTCCGGTTAGTGCAGACAGGGGCTGGGTTTCTCCACAGAGAAAAGCACACAAACATCAATAAGAAAGCATGCGCATTGCAAACATAGCATTGCAAAACTGAAAATGAAAAATATGAAATATGAAAAAATCCAGGAAATTTTACCAGATGACATGAATAGCTGTTTTTTTTTTTTTTGGGAAGAATGAATCATTCAAGACTAGAGTGAGGGGGATGTTTTTTTTATTTTTAATGATTCACAGTTTTTATTTTCTGTTACAGATCAACAAAGCAGTACATTCATTCCCCAAACATAAGTGTTACATCACATTACCCACCCTTCCAACACGTGTCCGTTACAATGGGCTTTATGCACAGCTGCACTACTTCCTGAACTTTAGCCAGCTCCTTTGTTTCCTGTATTGTTGTTGGTCAGGCACACCTGGATTAATCAGTTTGTCCAATAATGGCAGACAGGAAACAAAGGAGCTGGCTAAAGTTTTGGAAGTAGTGCAGCCAGCTGTGCATAAAGTCCATTGCCTAAAGATTGCTAGAATACATCTGCAAGAAACAAACAATATATATATATTTTTTTTAAGTGCAAGAAATTCTTATATTCAAACTCTTATATCGCGTCTCCCCCACCAGATCATCATCCTGAACCCTCAATAAATGTCAGCTATCTGCCCCACTTTCTCTTATAATGCAGGTGCTTTCCAAGAATCAACTGAAAAATATTTCAGTTTCCATGAAGTGAGAATTTAAAAACAAATCTCTTTCCATTTGAGTTTTCATATGCCACATTAACATTGTTTTTGGCCAGTTCGATATGACTATAAAATAATAATAATTATGATTATTATTAAAACAAAATAGGAAATATATTGTAATAATACCATTGTAATAAGGAGCGCATGGACGAGACCTCCGGTTAGAGGCGGGAAGGATTGGGAGGGCTGGATAAAGCAAAGTCAAAAGCACACAAATATGAATAAGAAATCATAGCACTGCAAAACTGACATTACGATATGAAAAAATCCAGGAAATTTCACCAGATTACTTGAATAGCTTTTTTTGTGTGGAAATAATTAATCATTCTAGAGTAAGGGGGGATGATTTTTTTTTAAAATTTTTTAAAAAGGCAGAAATATTTATTTTATTTATTTATTCTGAAGATATTTTTGAGTGCAAAATCCTACATGATTTGGGAAAATGATTTGGGTTTCCAATAATCAACTCAAACCTTTTTCAGTTTCCAAGTGATAAGAGCCTAAAAACAAATCTCTTTCCATTTGAGTTTTCATAGGCTTTATAACACTTTTTATTTGGACAATTCGATATGACTATAAAATAGTAATTATTGATTATTATTATTATTATTATTAAAACAAAATAGGAAATATATTGTAATAATAATTTTGTACTGTAAAAAAATGTCATAAAAATAAATATATTTTTATTATAATGTTATATATTATTTTATTGTGATTATTATTAAATAAAATATTAAACAAAATAAGAAATATATTGTAGTAATACACTGTAAAATAAAAAAATCAAGTTATAAAAATAAATGTTTTATTATTATACTTTTTTTATATATTATTTTATTGTGATTATTATTAAAGAAAGTATTTAAAAAAATAAGAAATATATTGTAATACTATTGTTCTGTCAATTTTTTTAATTTTTTTTTTTTTTTTGTGAAATTACATTACCAATATACTTATTCTATATCTTAATTTCTTAATTTTCAAACAGTAAACCAACAAACTTTTATGTTGTCCATTTGCGACACATAAATTATGCGCTGCCGGTTTCAGAAAGAAGCTTTATGTTCATTTACACGCACGCAGTCTGTAACCGGGAGTGCATATATTTACTGAACTAAATCGCAGAATGTGCAGTTTGACAATCGCACCAAGCCATATTGCAATATCGATTTTATTTTGATATATCATGCAACGCTACGCCTCACACAGCATCTCTCGTTCCTCAGGCGGTCGAGTCTTAAAGTGGGGAAAATCACGCAAATGAATAATTCAGAGGACACTTTTTACAATGTCCCCCACGTCCCTCCAGCTGTAATGAGTGGAGTTCCTCAGCCTCGTTAAACTCCGCTACGAGACGCCCGTAAAGCCAGCGTAACGCGGGTTTGTTCTGCGCTTGGCGTCTGGGACACGGACATCATTAGGACTCCAGGTTTTGATGCTGAGATCTTCTGTCTGACACACTTCTTTCACTCAAACCCTCAGTAACAATCACTCGTGGGACGCGAGGCAGAAGATCTTCAACATGAGAGACGTGGCTCGTCCTCTGCAGTTACCAAGCGCTTCAGGAGGTCGCTTTCAACTGTTGTGTTTCTCTCCGTCTCGTTCGTGTTTCTCTCGCTCTGTAGAGTTCAGCGTCTCTCTGCTCATTTTATCATGTTTCGTTGTTTCCTGTGATGACGACATTCGGGAGTCGGGAGCCTCTGGCACCTCTAGAACTGAAGAGCTATTTCAATCCAAACAACCACTGTACATTCACACAGGAGATATACATGTATATATTAGGAGTGTAACGATACCCTCATGTCACGATGCGATACATATCATGATCCTGAACTCACGATACAATATTATTGCGATAGTCCAAGACATATGATAAAAGGTTGGTAAACAGAAAATTTTGATATAAGTGCTAAATTTGGCATTAAATTGGACAAATTTGACAATTTTACATTGTGTGTGTAAATTAATATGATGGACTTGGTGCTGAAACCCAACACAGGACAATAGAGACACCAGAATAACTATATTCATGATTCTGAAGATGAAAACACAGAATTATTTTAGACGAATATGTTTGCACTCTTTCACTGACTAGATATATTTAATATAATGTAGGACACTTTTACTGGTAACATCATACATCTGGCATTATCATTCCCCCACTGCATTATTATACATTATATTCAACATTATATATAGTTGTTTAATGTAGTACTGACATTTAGAGGATATATATATATATATATATATATATATATATATTTATATTAGTGCTGTCAACGTTAATATGAATGCAATACATTTTTGTCCAGTTTAACACGTTTAAATATTTAACGCAATTAACCCAGCATCCGTTTTTCAGTCATCCTTTAGCTATAATATAATAACTATAATATAGCAATATTAAATTTTTTTGGGGAAAAAATCTATTTTATTGAGACATCAGTAGCTGTATTCATTGATCTGGCCTTCATTCATTACCAGATGCCATTAAACACGTATTTAAATGTACAGTATTTATGTTGTTTTTACATTAATCATTAATTTCAAAATGAACTGTGAAATTTTTACATTATAAAATATATTAAAAACGTATAAAACATAAGTGTTTTTACTTAATAAATAATAATAAAATAAATAATAAATAAATCAAGATTAATCAGAAAAACTATGTGATTAATCTAGGTAATTTTTAATTGATTGACAGCTATATATATATATATATATATATATATATATATATATATATATATATCAGTATATTCTTAGAAAAAAATATCTCTAATTTTTTTAAATAACTTTTTTAAAAACCTTTTTTAACAATTAATCACTAAATATCAGACTTTGTTTAGCTGTTGATGGAGTTTAGCTGGTCTGAAATTGCAATATATTGTCATGAAATGGCCTGTGTTCCACGTCTCGTTGAATTCACCGTTTATTGAATCCAGCGGGAGGATCGTAGTGTGCTGGGCGAGACATAAGATGGACAATACTGGCGTGTGCACATGTGTGTGTCTGTGGGGATTTAATATCCAGCCGTTCAATAGGGACGCGGCACTGAACGCCAAAGAGTGTGATTGCTACCTGTGCGCTAGCGGCGACAACTCAATTTCCCTTTTTTGGCAGCTGAATGCAACCAATCAAAGGAGCCGTGTCGTGTGTAATGGCTCCAGAGCCCTCGGGGTGTCTGATTCTCTCACACACACACACACACACACACACACACACACACACACACACACACACACACACACACACACACACACACACACACACACACACACACACACACACACACACACACACACACACACACACTGACCATTGTGCTTCAGAGAAGAGACCAGCTAAAGCTTAATACAAACACACTCACAATAACATCTTTCAAACATGCAAATTGAATTTAATGGAAAAGCTGAGAGGAAATAAAATCTTGATCTGTGTATTGGGGTTTAAGCTTTAGCTCGGGCAAACTGGTTTTCAATCATCCTGTCGACAGTTTTCTTAGCCGCGACATTGACGAAGATGAGGTTAATACTGAGTCTCGGAGTTTGTGTGCTAAGAGCGCAAGTATGAGTTCGTCTGAGCTTTATGCTTCTCTCTCTATAGTGTGTATGCGTGTGACGTCACGTGACTGCGGTTGCAAACACTGAGTGGCATCATTGATTTTCAGTGTGAATGCTGCGAAAAACACACAAAACGCATCTAAACCGGGAAAGAGTTTAGAGATTGACTGTATAACTAGATTTGAGAAGAAATCTGAGGTATATTTTTACAGACTCTGAAAGACACAGAACAGAGAAGCGAATGAATCCTGCGACTCACAGAAACAACTGGATCCAGGCAGAGAAAGCTGGATTTACTGTTATCATTTAGTGTCAATTTATGGGTAAAATCACACCCTATATATTGTATTGTTATATATTGTATTGACAACTCATCAATTACATATTTACCATCGTATATTCTGCATCATGGGACGTTTTTAAATAAACACTGACAAAAAACTACACGAGTTTTAGTGCTGGACGATATGATGATATATATAACACTGATATTAGTGATCACATGGATTTAGAGCGATATTGTGTTTATATAAAGCGTTCGGCGTGTCAATATCCATGATCACTGGATCTGTGGTGAGTTGTGAGGAACACAATATCGAGTCCAACCTTCAGTTTAAACTGATAATCGTGTGTTTTACTGGCGTTTCCTCAGTTTCCTCTGTTAAATGCAGTCACTCAGCAGCTCTTCTGCCACTCCGTCCGGCTGAGGGACGTCACTGCATAACCTCTGTAGTCATTTTTAAAATATGTGATGCGATCTGGGAAAACCCGTCGGATGTCGCGCTGGTAAGTTTTCAGTAAGGTCTAAAAATAGATTGAATGTCAGTTTTTTGTCAAAATTGGGTTTTCATTAAATTATTATTCTATAACATCTTGTCTATCATCTCTGAATATATCTTAGGAAAATTAACTAGTTTAGTGCAGAAAAATGGCGATTTATAGTGGCAAGCTGAGAAGACTGTCTTTCTCTTTAAGAACACGCACGGCGGAGCGGAGGTGCAAACAAACTAAATCACGCACAGCTCTCCTTCTCTTAACACTACAAAGACAGTTCACCGATCAAAATAAACCACATACCAGAATAAAGATCCCGCCAGTGCTGTGTAAACTACAAGTTTTTATGTATTTATTTTTATCCAACGTTATCGTGAGATGCGGAGCGGAGCACAAGAGAACAACAGAGTCTGAAGTCCCTCTCGCTTAAAAGATCTTGCTCGCCTCTCAATCGTCCAATTCCAAAACGGTTTTCAAAAAATTCCATTCCTGAAAATCATAGCGATCAGCCGACTTCAGATAACCATAACTTTTGTTACAGACAAACGATAAAATAATAAATGTGTAATAGGGTCTTCCCAGATCGCATCACATGTTTATTTTTTAAATCATATACTCACTTAATCTTTTTGACATCAGTTTGATAAAAAAAAGAGCTGAAGAGTAAAATTGCAGTTATATATTACTCTCTCTCTTTCTCTCTCTTTCTCTCTCTCTCTCTCTCTCTCTCTCTCTCTCTCTCTCTCTCTCTATATATATATATATATATATATATATATATATATAAACGTTTCAATGACATTAGTGCACATTTTGTACAACTGTAGTTGGCATTACACAGAGTGTTGTGGTCGAATGCTATTCTGGACATTTCCTCGCTGTTCTCTCTCTCTCTCTCTCTCTCTCTCTTCTCTCTCTCTCTCTCTCTCCTCTCTCTCTCTCTCTCTCTCTCTCTCTCTCTATATATATATATATATATATATATATATATATATATATATAAACGTTTCAATGACATTAGTGCACATTTTGTACAACTGTAGTTGGCATTACACAGAGTGTTGTGGTCGAATGCTATTCTGGACATTTCCTCGCTGTTCTCTCTCTCTCTCTCTCTCTCTCTCTCTCTCTCTCTCTCTCTCTCTCTCTCTCTCTCTCTCTCTCTCATCTCTCTCTCTCTCTCTCTCTCTCTCCTCAGCGCTGTCTCTAATTTCCCCTGATTGACAGAAAAGAGCCGCAGATAGAGGCTGGTTGAGCTGGTCAATAGCTATTTGAGCTGACGGAAACCTGATCTGATGGTCCCAATCTCTCTCCCTCCCCCCCCCTCTCTCTCTCTGTCTTGTTATCGGTGTCTCTCGCTCTCGTTTTGGTTGTGTGTTTGGTCAGAGAGGCAGATTAACAGACACTTTATGCCGGGCTCAAGCAGAGACGGGTAGTTATCAGTGCCAGCCACTCGGCTCCAGCCTGCTGTCCCCAAAATAAATAAAGAAAGACTTTTCTTACTGCGCAGCAGATCATTAGCTCACTGCAAATGGATTTCTGTGGAAGGCAATGGAGTCGCTTTGAGGAGAAACACCTACTCAAATGTTCTCCTATTGATCCGGCCTCTTAAACACTCATCCGCGCCTCTGAACTCACATTACTGATGGGGTTTCAGGATCGCATCTATTTATAGCGACTCGCGCGTTCATCTGAATTATTCCGATGGGTGTCGGCCAGTTTTAATTCCGGCCCGTTCGGTTGGCGTGAGCTATTGCACTTAGGAATGACACGGGTGGAAGCAAGATGGATGGCAGTCGATTTGTTTCTCCCGAGCCGTGTGTTTTTCACCCGCCGTGTTTAATTATGTCGCTCGCCACACGAAACGGTCACCAGGAGTGAATGGGTACGCTCCAATCTCGTGCTTTTGCCATCAGCGTCAATCTCACTTAAAATCAGCTGCTTTTTTTTTTCAAACATAAGGTCATAATAAGGCTTAAATATCAGGGATCGAGCATTTCGCTCACATTTGCCACTGAAAATAGATGTATGTGAACTGGAAAATGTATTTAGGAGTCTGTGTGCAGATTTTTTTTTTTTACAAATTTAAGGTCATAAAAACGATAAAATGTCATAAATGGTGTATCAGAAGTCGTAATGTTTGTTTTTTGGGGCCTGAAGTATGGAAGCTTGTTTTCGCCACAGAATTAAACATTTTAAAATATAATTTGACTTTTTTTCTCAAAATTTGAGTTTATATCTCACAATTCTGATTTTTTTAAAGTAATATAGTCGCAATTGCGTGATATAAAGTCAGAATTGCGTGTTATAGACAGAATTGTGATATAAAGTCAGGATTGCGTGTTATAGACAGAATTGTGATATAAAGTCAGAATTGCGTGTTATAGACAGAATTGTGATATAAAGTCAGAATTGCGTGTTATAGACAGAATTGTGATATAAAGTCAGGATTGCGTGTTATAGACAGAATTGTGATATAAAGTCAGAATTGCGTGTTATAGACAGAATTGTGATATAAAGTCAGGATTGCGTGTTATAGACAGAATTGTGATATAAAGTCAGGATTGCGTGTTATAGACAGAATTGTGATATAAAGTCAGAATTGCGTGTTATAGACAGAATTGTGATATAAAGTCAGAATTGCGTGTTATAAAGTCAGAATTGTGTTATAAAGTCAGAATTGCGTGATATAAAGTCAGAATTGCGTGATATAAAGTCAGAATTGCATGATATAAAGTCAGAATTGCGTGTTATAAAGTCAGAATTGCGTGATATAAAGTCAGAATTGCGTGATATAAAGTCAGAATTGTGTGTTATAAAGTCAGAATTGCGTGTTATAAAGTCAGAATTGCGTGATATAAAGTCAGAATTGCGTGATATAAAGTCAGAATTGTGAAATATAAAGTTACAATTGAGAAAAAAAACATAAGAATTGTAAGATAAAAAGTCGCAATAACCTTTTTTATCTTTTATTCTGTGGCGACACAAGCTTCCATAATGAAGACAGTAATTGTAAAATGGTTTAAATGAATTATTAAACCTCAAAAGGCAATGATTTAATAAAATCAATATGTGAGCGCTGCACGTTCAAAGTAAAAGCCGTTGTTGTAGCTCGTTCTCAATCTCAGTTCGCAATCAATGAAAACCGCACATATGATTCCTCCCGATCTACTGTCGCGCTGGTGAATTATGACAATGTTTACTGTATGTTCTTTGTATTGTTGGATGGTTTAGATGGTTGTAAGATGCATATTTTATGTCTGAGCAGCTGGAAGTAGTAGACATTTCAAAATAAGAGCCCTTGTGTATTACAGGCTTGTTTATAATTAAATATCCTGCATTATTTCCGGTCCTGAATTAACCCTATTATTGGATATTTTGGGTATTACCTGGAATTTAATTCAATGTTTAAGTTGAAATTCGACTTCAAGTTTAAGTTGAAAATAATTTCAATGTTAACAATTATTAAATGAATACAGTTTAAAGCTGTACTTTTTGTATTCAAGTAAATTAAATAATTTAGCTTGTACATGTCTCCGTATCCCTCCATTGCGCCCCTAAAGGTCTTTATGCGCTACATTTGTCATATTATAAGCACATTGCTCCCTGGGAAAAAGGTAAAGGTCAATCTCATCTCTCAGGCCTTGCATGTAAACAAGCGAGCGGGGGGGTAATGGAGGTCAGGTGAGGATCTTCTGAACTGAAGCATCACTGATGTTAATCTCCTGAGGGCAGCGACATTGATTGCTACAAAGCAGGCTAAGTTAATTATATGTCGCTACAGCGATGTAATGCACACCGCAGACTTGAGCGATGACGTGAAGCGCTAATCGAGACACTCCCTTCACCGTGATCCAACAGATCGATGAAGAAGAACCCAGAGCCGTGAGGATGAGGATGATGATTGTGATGATCTGCACATCAATAATGCATCATGTCAAACAGGGGAGAAGACAGATCAGACGTAATGTATGACAGGCAGGAAAATTATATCATCATCATTTCTCCAGTAATAAGAGCGTGCCGTTCAGGAGGTCGGCGGCGAGATGAGCGCTCCGGGTTTATTGCATTTTTAAGGAAACGATTTCGCTTAACTAGCCAATAATTGTGTTATATTTAAGTGACGATTGAGAATCAGTATGATAGCTGATAAAGTTTTACTTATTATATTTCAAATATCTTTTTAAATATAATTTCATATATTTCAATATATAATATAATACATAATATATTTAGATTTAAAATTAGTTTTTACATATAATTTTCTTATATTTAAAATCAAGTTTTATATGAATATAATATTTATTATTATATTCATTATTTTTTAAATATAATATCACTTTATAATTTATGTGTAATAATTATGACTTACTTTATAATACATTTTTTTATATTTCATAATGTTATATATAATTCTATTTTATGATTTATTATTATTATTGTTATTACAACATTAACTTCTTCCAGATTATTTATATTATTATAATGTTGGGTAGAAACAAGTTTGTAACTTTTTAACCCTTTTGCTTGAAAGTTTGAACTTTTAAGAAATGTTGTATTGTAAATATTATTATAAATATGATAAAATAATATTATTTATTAATCGCCTCAAAACAATGCAATTTATTTAAAAAAATGCGGATTTAATAATTAGGTAAAACATTTATACTTTTACACATTGACATTATTTCTCTGCTCTGTAATTTTGTATCGTAAATATTATATATAATAAAAAATATGATATTATTATTTATTATTGTGCTAATCATAACAATGCCATGTTTTAAAAATAAAAAAGGTGCATATCGTCTTAATCAGTAGGTAAAGCATCTGTAATCTTCACAGTGCCATTATTCCTCCGCTCTGAAGCTCCAGCGTTAATTATTGATGCTCATAACGGCTCATAAACAAGGTCAATCGGGCTTGGGTCAGTGAGCAGCGCTGGGTCGGTAGAGGTGCCGTTCCCACGGGCTCGACCCGCGAATCAAACATGTCTCTCGCATCATGTGACCGTTTCCAGACTGTGATGTCTCGCCCTCCTTTGTGTCACACAGGATCTTCTGAAACGAGGACTGTGGAGTAGTTGAATGAGCGCTAGACGACGGCCTCGGGAATAATTCAGCTGCAGATGAACGATGCGTTTCCAATAAAGCCGTTCTGCATTGTAGCTTCCAATATAATGCAATTTTGATGTAAATATAATGCCAAGTTCGAGTCTTTGTTGGCTTTGGAGGACAGAAAAAATGTGTGAGAAATGTGAGCAGGCGAGCTGACTGTATTCAGCGCATTAAAAATGTAATTTCAGTGCCAGCACTAGATTCCTAATCCTAATAAGCGGGTAAATAACTCTTCCTGTGTTGGAGAGAGAATACAAGCCTGTTTGTGTTCCTTTCCGTCTGCATTTTACCGTCTTTGGTGGACAAAATACTGCTGTGTTGTTTCAGGTCTGGATGTAGAATAGAACATCAGTGTTTGCAACTCATTTTACTTTATTTCTGAGTTAAACAGGGTATTGAGCTGTACTGTGTGTACAGTATATTGTGATAAGTGTGTGTTCAACAGCAGAATGGAGCCAGAGCTGATGGGGACTTTACTACTAACAGTGCTTAGTGCTTAATCGAACTATTGGACTGTTAGTTTTCATTATTATCAACAGCTCGTATGACTTAAAGAAAGTCAGAGATAGTCAAAAGAAAGTTAAGTAAAAAAAAAGCTATAAATATTATATATTTTATATTATATTTTGTATACATAAATAATAATAATAATAAAATATATATATATAGAGAGAGATACATAATTTATATATGTGTGTGTGTATTTTTATTTATTATTTTTTCTATATTTCTTTTATTATAAAACAATATATATAAATATTGTATTAAATAATATAAAATGTATTATATTTAAATGTATATATACAAAAAATAATATAGTATACATATATATTTATTTTAATATTCATAAATATAGTTTTTATATGTATATAATATATGTATTATATATATATATATATGTAGTTTTATATATATATAGGCTATATATATATATATTATATTTATTGTAATGTCATTTTTATGTTTTATAATATTTTATAGTAATTATATTTTCATCATTATTTTTTATTTAATGATACATTAATGATATGTATTTTTTATTTTTTATAATTATGATCTATTCAGTTTTTATGAGATTGTATATTAATTTGTACTTTTAAAATAATAATTTCTCACACTGCAGGATCTTTTAACATGAACGAGTGAAGGGGGACATATTACAAATTCTGAAAATAGTGTGTAATAACTATATTTTGTTTTTATATTTTAAAATTTATTTATAATTTGTTATATATGAATGCATCATATGTTAAAATGTACATTTCTCTTCTTCTATTTATGTAATTTTATCCTGAAATCCTATTGATTCAAATAAACCCTATTCATATCCCATGATATTTGCAGTTTGCATGTCTAAAAACGGTTGTAGTTTATCTTTGTGAGGGAGTTACCGGCACATGTGATTGTAAATGTCTGCAGATGAAGCACAAGCCATTAGTATGTGGGAGAGCAGAGAAGCCACATTTGCATAGAGGATTACTGTGGCTTTATGGCTCAGGCTGCTGCCGCTGGCAATGCAACCCAATCAGAACCTGTGCCGAAAACGACCCAATCAGATCCTTTTCCCAAAAACAACCCAATCAGAACCTGTGCCCAAAAACAACCCAATCAGAACCTGTGCCCAAAAACAACCCAATCAGAATCTGTGCCGAAAACGACCCAATCAGATCCTTTGCCCAAAAACAACCCAATCAGAATCTGTGCCGAAAACGACCCAATCAGATCCTGTGCCCAAGAACAACCCAATCAGAACCTGTGCCGAAAACGACCCAATCAGATCCTTTGCCCAAAAACAACCCAATCAGAACCTGTGCTGAAACCGACCCAATCAGATCCTGTGCCCAAAAACAACCCAATCAGAACCTGTGCTGAAAACGACCCAATCAGATCCTGTGCCCAAAAACAACCCAATCAGAACCTGTGCTGAAACCGACCCAATCAGATCCTGTGCCCAAAAACAACCCAATCAGAACCTGTGCTGAAAACGACCCAATCAGATCCTGTGCCCAAAAACAACCCAATCAGAATCTGTGCTGAAAACGACCCAATCAAATCCTGTGCCGAAAAAGACCAAATCAGAACCTGTGCTGAAAATGACCCAATCAGATCCTGTGCCCAAAAACAACCCAATCAGAACCTGTGCTGAAAACGACCCAATCAGAACCTGTGCCGAAAGACCAAATCAGATCCTGTGCCCAAAAACGACCCAATCAGATCCTGTGCCCAAAAACGACCCAATCAGAAACTGTGCCCGAAAACGACCCAATCAGATTCTGTGCCCCAAAACGACCCAATCAGATCCTGTGCACAAAAACAACCCAATCAGAACCTGTGCCAAAAACGAGCCAATCAGATCCATTGCCCAAAAACAACCCAATCAGAACCTGTGCCGAAAACAAACCAATCAAATCCTTTGCCCAAAAACAACCCAATCAGAACCTGTGCCGAAAACGACCCAATCAGATCCTGTGCCCAAAAAAGACCCAATCAGAACCTGTGCCCTAAACGACCCAATCAGATCCTGTGCCCAAAAAAGACCCAATCAGAACCTGTGCCCTAAACGACACAATCAGAACCTGTGCATGTACCCAAAAACGACCCAATCAGATCCTGTGCCCAAAAAAGACCCAATCAGATCCTGTGCCCGAAAACGACCCAATCAGAACCTGTGCATGTACCCAAAAACGACCCAATCAGAACCTGTGCATGTACCCAAAAACGACCCAATCAGAACCTGTGCATGTACCCAAAAACAACCCAATCAGAACCTCTGGGACCCGTTAGGCTCGACTCACACCGACACACACTCCGATTCAGCGTCTCCTCTTACACGCTCATCCAGAGACAGTGTTTAATGTTTCTGATCCGATTAGACGCTCTACATCTCTGTGTCCCGCCATAAATGATGAAATATATAAGGCTGAAGGCGTAAAGAATGAGGACATGGGTCGTAATGTGGCGCTTCGAGAGGAGGATCCGGGCTGAAGGCAAACGTTCGTTTGTTGAGCGGCCAGATGAACAATAATCAGAGGAGTTTAGGAAACAGGATTCGGGAGCCATGACGTTTCCAAAAACTCACAACAGCTCAATCACACTCGCAGTCGATTTAGTCAAACACACTCGCAGTCGATCTGCCTAAACACACTCGCAGTCGATCTGCCCAAACACACTCACAGTCGATCTGCCCAAACACACTCGCAGTCGATCTGCCCAAACACACTCGCAGTCGATCTGCCCAAACACACTCGCAGTCGATCTGCCCAAACACTCGCAGTCGATCTGCCCAAACACACTCGCAGTCGATCTGCCCAAACACACTCGCAGTCGATCTGCCCAAACACACTCGCAGTCGATCTGCCCAAACACTCGCAGTCGATCTGCCCAAACACACTCGCAGTCGATCTGCCCAAACACACTCGCAGTCGATCTGCCCAAACACTCGCAGTCGATCTGCTCAAACACTCGCAGTCGATCTGCTCAAACACACTCGCAGTCGATCTGCCCAAACACTCGCAGTCGATCTGCTCAAACACACTCGCAGTCGATCTGCCCAAACACACTCGCAGTCGATCTGCCCAAACACTCGCAGTCGATCTGCCCAAACACTCGCAGTCGATCTGCCCAAACACACTCGCAGTCGATCTGCCCAAACACACTCGCAGTCGATCTGCCCAAACACTCGCAGTCGATCTGCTCAAACACACTCGCAGTCGATCTGCCCAAACACACTCGCAGTCGATCTGCCCAAACACACTCGCAGTCGATCTGCTCAAACACACTCGCAGTGGATCTGCCCAAACACACTCGCAGTCGATCTGCTCAAACACACTCGCAGTCGATCTGCCCAAACACACTCGCAGTCGATCTGCTCAAACACACTCGCAGTCGATCTGCCCAAACACACTCGCAGTCGATCTGCCCAAACACTCGCAGTCGATCTGCCCAAACACACTCGCAGTCGATCTGCCCTAACACACTCGCAGTCGATCTGCCCAAACACTCGCAGTCGATCTGCCCAAACACTCGCAGTCGATCTGCTCAAACACACTCGCAGTCGATCTGCCCAAACACACTCGCAGTCGATCTGCCCAAACACACTCGCAGTCGATCTGCTCAAACACACTCGCAGTTGATCTGCCCAAACACACTCGCAGTCGATCTGCTCAAACACACTCGCAGTCGATCTGCCCAAACACACTCGCAGTCGATCTGCCCAAACACACTCGCAGTCGATCTGCCCAAACACACTCGCAGTCGATCTGCTCAAACACACTCGCAGTCGATCTGCCCAAACACACTCGCAGTCGATCTGCCCAAACACACTCGCAGTCGATCTGCCCAAACACACTCGCAGTCGATCTGCCCAAACACACTCGCAGTCGATCTGCTCAATCACACTCGCAGTCGATCTGCCCAAACACACTCGCAGTCGATCTGCCCAAACACACTCGCAGTCGATCTGCCCAAACACTCGCAGTCGATCTGCTCAATCACACTCGCAGTCGATCTGCCCAAACACACTCGCAGTCGATCTGCTCAATCACACTCGCAGTCGATCTGCCCAAACACACTCGCAGTCGATCTGCCCAAACACACTCGCAGTCGATCTGCTCAATCACACTCGCAGTCGATCTGCTCAAACACACTCGCAGTCGATCTGCCCAAACACACTCGCAGTGCATCACGCTTCTCACGGTGATCTCGGCACCTCAGCGGCACGGGTTTGTTTATGACGTGTGCTGTGACGGCACACATTAAAGGGATAGTTCACTTTAAAATTAAAATTCTGTCATCATTTACTCACCCTCAAGTTGTTTCAAACCTGTATTAATTTATTTCTTTTCCTGAACACAAAGAAAGATATTTGGAAGAATGTCGGTAACCAAACAGTAGACTGTACCCATTAACTTCCATAGCAGGAAAAAAAAAATACTATTTAATAAGTTATTTAAATTAATGTTGTGTTGTTTTTATTTTAATTAATTTTTTTAAATATATTATTTATATTATTTTATAATATAATACTTTTTTAAATAAATATTTATTGGTATAAAATGTTATTTTAAACATATAATCAACATTTGAACCTTTCATCAAAGTTATACATGAATTTTGAACAATACCCGCTCTTGTCTTGGGACAACTTTGATGGACTTTTTTATCCACTTCAAATGTTGACTACTGTATATATATATATATATATACACACATACTGACACTTGAATTACAGCCAGAGGTCAAGCGTATGAGCGTCTGACTGCAGAACCTTGATGTCTCAGTGTCAGTGACTCTCTCTGTGTGTGTGTGTGTGTGTGTAGGTCTGGTGGTTCGGGAGGCCAGTATCGAGATCACCCGTCAGCAAGTGGAGGAACTGTTCGGTCTGGAGGATTTCTGGTGTCAGTGTGTGGCCTGGAGCTCAGCAGGAACCACCAAGAGCCGAAAGGCCCACGTCCGCATCGCCTGTGAGTCCACACACACACACACACACACACACACACACACACACACACACACACACACACACACACACACATAAACAGGAACTCAAATTCGAATGTTTCCTTTCGTTGAATTGTGTGACACTGACATTCTTGTGGTCGTTTCCCCTGTTTTGTGTTACTAAACAACAGCACGCATCTATAATCTAACCAATCACAGCGCTCGGTGTTTATAAACAACTGCTGATCTCACTCGTTCCAACAATTCATCTGGCATCCCTCATGCAGACTCCACACTTCTCCTAAATAGTTTATATCCCGGGCTGGATGTCCCGTGTCTCACTAGAGTCTCGATCCCGTCGCTGTTGCAGACACTGAGACAGACACACACCCAGATACATCTACACACCGATACAGGGACGCCTGTTCACTGCAGTTACAACTCAGTTAATGTGATTTATTAAAGCAGGGATTCCCAGTTTTTTGTCATTTTATTTTAGATTTTATATTAAATATTTTTATTTTATTATTTTATGTTTTTTATTTTATTTTATATTGTTTTCTTTTCTTTATTACATATTTAATTTATTTAATTTATTTAATTTATTTAATTTATTTAATTTATTTATTTAATTTATTCTTTTATATTATACTTTTTTATTTGACATTGTTTTTTTGTTTTTATTTTATATAATATATATGTATGTAATTATTATTTTATTTATTTATTATTTTATTGTATTTTATTCTGGGTTTTTGGGGGGGTTTTTCAAGTCAAAGGGGTTTTCCCCGGATCAGAATTTCCGAGCCTTTCTGTCACTTTCCAACAGAGAGCCGTCGCAGAACGAGATGTTTTCTCGGCATAAAGAGATGCTGGGAGCAGATACTGCCGTACTAACACAGCGCTCATTCTTAGTGTGTAGAGAGCAGTGTCAGGGCGACGTCTATACTCCTCTATTGCAGGAGAGATGTAATAATTCATCTACAATCCGCTGATCAGGATTATTCACAAACACTCTTTATTGCTCGTATTTGGCTGAAATAATTGCACATGCTTACAGTCATGTGACCGCCACTTTAGACAGTGCAATAACCTGAAATGTAATGCAATAAAACGACAAGTCATAAATCACATCTTTTTTATCCTGACCAGCCATGACATGCAATAAGTGAAATCTCATTCAAAATCACGCTTACATTTTTTTTTTTTTTTACCAATTAAAGTCCACTTATTATAACATTATATATTTTTTGAGAATGGTAATCTTTGTTAATCAGGTTATCAGGAAGTCACTCACTAGACTAATTAGTTTAAATCAGTCCAATGAATTCAGCAAGACTAATTCAAACCAATAAAGTGAATCATTTGATTGAGTCATTTAAAAAATTGGTTCATTTGTTTGTGATTCACACTATATATTTTTGAGTGCATTTATGTAGCAGATTCTTTTATGCAAAGCGACTTACAAAAGCAATTTGTGAAACAGTCAACAATATTCGTAAAGCACAATGCCAGGTTTATTAGACAACTAGATTAGGAACTATATTAAAGTCGGCATGAAACGATAGTTGTGCCAGTCTTTTCTCCTCTATTGTGACGTATATCTAGAGAAACGCTTCTGGAACGAGAACACATGTGGTTTGCTATTGGCTGATCTCATGTGAGTGACAGGTTATAGCCCCGCCCACATCATCAGAGAAGAGAAGAGAAGCTGCGAGAGGAACTTATTCTGAGTCAAGAATTTAACACAATAATGATAAATCATTTAAAAAACAAACAAGAATTGTCAATTTTGATTTCATAGTGTCTCTAAGCGCTTTAGTCTGTTTATTTATTTCTATTTGCTGACAGCAAACACTTTGTACAGTACTTGTGTTTCTTCAGTGAGGTTAGAAGACCTAATTAGTCCTCCTCATTAACCTGTTGGCTTTAGTTACAGTCAGTCTGATCTCAGGTCAGTGTTACCGCAGAAAAATCATTGTAACCTTTGATTCAAATCAAAATGAATCCATATTCAAGTGTCTCTCTCTCTCTCCTCTCTCTCTCTCTCTCTCTCTCTCTCTCTCTCTCTCTCATCCATCCATCCATCCATCCATCCATCCATCCATCCATCCATCCATCCATCTCTCACATTGTTGTATTGTTTTTTAACTTGGTACAATCTAGAATCTTAATTGATTTTTATTATTATAAAAGTATTGATGATCTGCTTTCTTTTGAAAATATTTGGAGCTGTAATGATGCTCTATGTGCCATTTTTGAAGATGAATTAATTTTCACACTTTATTGATTTATTTAAATTTTTTGTTTGTTTTTTGTTGGTTTTGTTTTGTTTTTTGGAGGCTATATCATTGTAACAAGATGAACTTTTGTAAATAAAAGCTTTGTGAATCTCAAAAAAAAAAATCTCTTTCTCTCTCTCTCTCTCTCTCTCTCTCTCTCTCTCTCTCTCTCTCTCTCTCTCTCTCTCTCGCTCTCTCTCTCTCTCTCTCTCTCTCTCTCTCTCTCTCCCTCTCTCCCTCTCTCTCTCTGGAGACTAATGGAAACACCAGTGATCATTTACCCTTTTCAGCGTCTTGTATGTGACAGATGTTTTAATCAGGGCCTGAGTAACACTCCAGAGCGATAAATAAGCAGCGTTTTGTTGTTGTGGAACGGTGATCAATGGAAACGCCATAAAGTTCAGGAGCTGTAGAAGGCTCTGCGCTCTCATTGAGGATATTAATTGCGAGTGTGATTTGTGAGCGTGTCGCGTCGGGCTCTTCCACCGTGAGTTATGAGGGGACGAGCTTCGATCTGGACACAGATGCTGTTTAACACGGACTCACACACAGCAGTGATTTACCTCAACACAACACACTCAACTAGACATGTGACCAGAGAGAGAAGAACATGCTACTGTACTGTACTACTCATACGTGTCCTGCTGTATGCTTGCTTTCACACTATGTATGGAATAGAGGGTTGAGTGCACTGCATTGCATTGTGGGATACAATATTCCATGCACATGAAATCAAATGAAGTAGGTCATAGGGCTGCATGATATTGGAAAAAACGTACATTGCAATATTTTTTTTCCTGCGATATATATGTAAATAATTAAACATCACTAGATGATTTGAATAGCTCTATTTCTAGAATAATTAGGGTGATTTTGTAGAGGATTGAATCTGCATAGAATATAATAAACAAATGCCAAGCATAGATAAATACAATAGAAGAAAAAAAGCAGTGCTTTAGGTTTTTGAGGTAGATCTAACTGTATTCAGGTACAGAAATTGATTACCTTTAAAATAAAATAACTAATGTAATTAATTTATATAATTTATCTTTGTAACAAGTACAAGTAATTTTCTCTTTTGTTGTTTTATCATCATTGGTGACACAAACAGCTGCGGGTATATTAGGCTGCTGCCACTTTAAGACGAATGCACAGATCTAATATAAATGACTATATACTAAATGAGAATATAAATTTCTTTCTCTTTTTACAACGCATAACCGACCGTGTTTAAGAGGATACTCGCCGAGATGGGCATCTTGACTTCATCTTGCCTGTACATGTCCGGATCGTGTGTGTGTGTATATTAGGGCTGTCACTTTTTATTCGATAGCATATTCGAATATGCATTCGAACATGACGTGAAACACTCTAAAAAATGCTGGGTTGTTTCAACCCAATTTTGGGTAAAATATGGACAAACCCAACCTCTGGGTTAAATTTTTACATGACGTTTTTAACCCAACGTTTGGGTTTGTCCATATTTTACCCAAAATTGGGTTGAAACAACCCAGCATTTTTTAGAGTGAATATTTGTAATCGAACTACAAATAAACTATCCGGTTTTTAAAGTGCTGTGTGTCGCGCATTTTTTACAGTCTATGATTAGACCGTTTGTTTTTTATTTTAAAAAAGCGTGTTATTTTGAAAGCGTGTTAGGCTATATATGTTATAGTCAGATATGACGGCGCGCTGCAACACGTCACCGCAGATTATCTATTCATCAAGCATCAAGCCAACGTGCAAATTAAAGTGAAAGTCAGTCGCAGACGCTTTAACACACAATAATAATAATCTTCATTAAAAGTAAAGGAACGAAATGATCTTACCAGGGCTGCCGCTCTCTCTTATTGCAGTTGGGTGTAGATATTCAAATATATATATGAGAAAACATAGCTTGGTATTTCATATCCGTTCGAATTAGATTTTTCTCAAAAGTGACAGCCCTAGTGTGTGTACAGAAAATAGTGCGCGAGTCCTCTTGCGCTTGATGCCTGACTTGACCTAAAAACACATGCAAATGATAAACTTTCACTATATGATGGTTAAAATTTGCAATTAATCCGTGAATCACATGCGTTCTGAACCGGGGGAAAGCTGGCTATTATTATACTTGGCATAGCACATCGTGTCATGTGACTATTGCGGATGCGCACATTGCGATATCGATGCTAAAACCTAATTTGGATATTCCATGCATATAGGAAATTAGCATGTTAGATGTTCAGAGCATCAGTCTAAAGTTCAGAGTCAGCCATTGGTAGTTGCATTCCTGAAGAGTGAAACACTGTCACACTTTTACAGCTTTGATGCGTTTGTTTGAACGACCCAACATTCCGATTTGTGGCTCAGCCAATCATGTGAGTTTGGGGCGGGGCTAACTGACTGGCTGACCAATGACAAACCCGGAAACCTTATCTTATCTTTCAGTTCAGATTGGTGATGTTGAGTGCAGAGTTTGTAAGGACACATAGTTCATAGAGACATTTTAATTTAAAGTCATACAAGTAAAGTTTATTTATTTAAGTAGCGCTTTATAGAGCTTCTGTAGCTCCGCCCCTTTCCAGCGCTGCGCTCGCCGTCTTTTGTCTTCCGGTCTGTATTTTCACAGCGATCTTGCGTATTTATGAATGAACGGCTCGTTTTAAAATCTTCCCGGTCGACTGATATGTGTTAAGACTTCTGCTTTAAACATTACAATCCTCATGATAACTTTCATTAACTCTACATTAAGTAAATCCACTTCAAAAGCGAATTACTCCTGGACAGCGATGCCATAGAGATATACAGAGCGACCGCAAAAGCGGAAGTTCAAAGACAATATTCTAAAGATGGCGGCGCGCTTGTTTCTCTGCCGCATAAGGTCTATATGGTATGTATATACTGCAGCAATCATAGGCTTGACAGCTATTCCAAACCCAGCATCAGCTTCAGTGTGTGTGACGAGGATTTGAGCGCTAGATGCAAACTCTGCTGGCTTCACTTCATCAGCGGCAGCGTTTCAGAGGTGAGACGGGAGAATTCAACTATGTAAATGGCCCTTAATTCACTAGCTTGTGTAATTTAGCACAAGTAGCCAAAGACATGCAATTAATGTAATTGTTTTCATATGCGCCGTCGATGTGTGCGGGCGCAGCTTGGCAGAGGAGGCTCATGGGAGCTGAGCTGTGCCCGCCGGGTTCAGCCCAACACAAGTGTGGTCGAGGTTGAGAGCTGATCTGGCCACGACTCCTTTAGTGTCTGAGAGAAGCCGTCATCATCTCAGCCAACACAAGCTGTGATATTTCCCCCGAAGCCATTCTTCCGTCCGAAGCCAACAGGAGACGTTTTGTTGTGTTTCACACATCTCCAGTAAACTCTTCTCGGTTCAGTGTTATACAGTGGCAGGTCTCAAAGTAAACTCCACTTTTTTTAAATTTTTTAAAGGAAATTTGAGTGTTTCATTCTTTTGAAAACGTACTGTGTTGCTATGGTGATTTGGGTGGTTGCCAGGGTGTTGCTCAGGCGCTTACTAGGTGTTTGTGAGTTACACAATGAGTTTTAATGCATGTTAGGGGTTTGTTTAGATCCCTATGAGCACTAGTAATTGTGATTTATTGACTTAACATGTTTAGAATGTTTATTAGACTATATAAAATATTGAATGTTTCGAGGCCCTTCTTAAGATTCAGCTGAAAAGAAATGCAAGAAAACCTGAGTGATGCTTGCCTGTGCAAAACTCACCATTTTGTTGCCAGGGCATTGCTAAGCAGTTTCTAGTGTGTTTTTGAACTCTTTTATCATCCTGAAGTTGCTACAGTGTTCAGAGTGGTTGTTATGAGGTTGCTAGGGTATTGTAGGTTGTTGCTATGGCGTTTTTAAGAAGTTTTAAGCTTTTTTTCTGCCTGTTTTGTTGTCCAGCAGTTGCTACAGTGTTCTTGTTGGTTGCTATGAGGTTGCTAGGGTGTTCTGGGTGGTTGCTAGGGTGTTCTGGGTGGTTTCTAGGTGGTTTCTTAGAGTCTCAACTGAAAAGAGTCAAGTCTACTTAGTGTAGTAATACTGATGATTGACTATTAAATATAGTTTTAATTAAAGAATGCACTAAACTGATGAAAGTTAACGTAAAGACATTTATAACGTACATTTTCTATTTCAAATATGTGCTGTTTTTAACTCTCTAGGTGAGCAAAAGAGACTTGTGTCTTTCAGAAGCTTTGAGGCCTTTGGTGAGATTCAGCTGAGTGTGAAATGCTTGTAATTTGTTTATCTTTTCTGTTATGCAGCTGAAGTTTCAATTAAAGTTTGTTGTGTGTTCTTGCACGTATCGAGACAGAAACGCCCGTGTTTCATCTATCGTCTCCAGCCTTGCATTAATTTATAATAAGCAGAAAGGTTGTGTACCGCTACATATCACAAATGGCATTGTAATGCATTTGGCCCATTAGAGGCGGTAATAAATTCAGTGTGTGTGTTTGCTCATTTCCACCATGTCCAGCTCTACCTTACATTATTCACCACTCAGGTTTTGGCCCTGGAACGGCACAAAATATGGATCGCATTTTGTCAAGAACCCCAAAGTGCTTTAAATCGGGGCCGCTCAGTTCAACCGCTGTTAAAGGATTCGTGCACTTCAGAATTAAAACTTCCTGATAATTTACTCTCCCGCACGTCATCCAAGATGTTCATGTGTTTGTTTCTTCAGTGGGAAAGAAATGAAGGTTTGTGAGGAACACACTCCAGATGTTCTCCATATAGTGACTTCAATAGTCCAGCGGGTCGAAGGTCCAGTGTGAGTTTCAGCTTCAAAGTCTCTCACGATCCAGCCGAGGAATAAGAGTCTCATCTAGACGAACCAGCCGCCATTTTATAACAAAATAAACATTTATATACTTTTAAACCACTAATGCTCATCTTGCACTCGCTGTGATGCGACACACATTACGTAATCACGTTGGAAAGGTCAAGCGTGACGTCGGCTTGTAGATCGGGCGAAAAACTCCCATATAATTTTCTCTTCCAACTTCAAAATTGTCCAACATCATTGTTTTACCTTTTTGTTGTTGTTGTAAAGGGCATCTGACTTAGTCTTTGCACTCGCTTTGTAAATATTGGATGATACTTTCTTCTACGTCGCGATTGACCTTTCCAACGTGATTACGTAATGCGTGACGAGTTCTGCAAGTTGAGCATTAGTGGTTATAAAGTATATAAATGTTTATTTCTATATAAAATGCCGGCTGGTTTGTCTAGATGAGACTCTTATTCCTCGGCTGGATCGTGAGAGACTTTGAAGCTGAAACTCACACTGGACCTTCGACCCGCTGGACCATTGAAGTCACTATATGTAGAACTTCCTGGAGTGTGTTCCTCAAAAACCTGCATTTCTTTTCCACTGAAGAAAGAAACACATGAACATCTTGGATGACGTGCGGGAGAGTAAATTATCAGGAAGTTTTCATTCTGAAGCGAACTAATCCTTTAATGTGACAAACCCAGTGCGCTACACACCAGAACAAACACTGAGGAGAAGTTTGATTCAAACTCGGAAACTATTCGGAGACAGATTGGACGAGAAAACTTTCCTCGGGACGTTTGCCAGGATGTAATGAGTCAGTAACAGGAACATGCGATTAGTGACTGAAAAACACAAGCTGCGGTGCCAATGAGCTCATTTTATACCCGAGCATCTTTACTTCTGTGCCTCGTTTTCCTTTAACGAGGTGCTTTCTTTCGTTTCTTTAGTGTGTAATGTTGCTGAGTCAAGTCACCTTCGTTTATACAGCCCTTTTAACAATACAGATTGTTTTCAAAGCAGCTTTACAGAGATAATAGGGAATTAAAGTAACAGAGATTGTTTTGGCTTTACAGCAGCTCTAGAATAAAGTTATTGTCCAGCTAAAGTTAGTTTTGATTCACTTCCGTTGCAAAGATCATTAGTTATTAACTTAGGGGCTGCTAACACGACACTGTTTTTACTGAAAACAAACTTTTAATGTGTTCTGGACGTTTATTTGCACGATAACAGTGTTTGGCGGCTCAAGAACGCAAACTTTGAAATAGGTTCCAAGGTGCAAGTTTAGAATTTTTTTTTTTTTAACTTTATCATCTCCGTGTAAACATAAAAAAACGTGAATCTGTGAAAAACATGAGCATGAAAGCATGAAATATTGAGCATGAAAAAGCTCTGAGTTCTTCTCTATATCAGTGTCAGTGTTTCTGAATTTCTGTTTCTGAAACGCCTCTATTGTAGTCTTGAGTTTTTTCCGGGAACGAACACGTCACAATATTCCTCATTATAATAATTAATACGCAGAATAAAGGGGCGGGGCCTGGTCGAGTTAGTTAGTAGTGTGTTAAAATGGCGGTTAAGGGGCGGGGCATTTCCCAAACACACTCAAAGCGCTCGACCAATCACAACACACTGCTCCAGCCGACCAATCAGAGCATCAGAAGGAGGGGCTTCATAGAGACAGGAAGTGAACAGAGCGTTACTGACAGACTGGGAAGAGAGGAGCCGCAACAATGGAGAATATGAGGAGAATAATCAACATTCAAGCAGGAAAACCTGTTCTAGTCGAGACCAAACACAAGAATGCCTCTTTGATTCATCAAGTTAACATTGAGAGCGACTGCCGTGTTTACTTGTAAAGAAGGCAGAGATCCAGTCTCTGAACTGGCGTGAGCCGTGTTCGATTTACAGTCCGTCGTCTCAAGCTCACGTGTGTACGAACACAACACATTAATTGTGCCACAACGGGGCGTGTGTGTCGACCGGGCCTCGAGGGAAGGCCTGTAATGGAATGAAAACGCTGGTAATTGGACTGAGTTGTTTAGACTGCCAATCCCAGTGCCGAGTGGAGACTGACTCACGCTTTAAACCTCGAGTTATTACTGTAATGGCCCCCGATGTGCTCGCTGACGACACACACACACACACACACACACATGTCCGTGTGATAAAGCGGTTTCGGACATATTCATTTCACTTTTCTCTGGTGTGGAGACAGCACTGGGTGATATAACTAAAACATATCTTTATTTTCTGGCCTTCTCATGATATTCTGTGTTGTTGTTTAACTCAATAATTCCATAAAGGTGTTTTCCCCCCCTAATAATTGAATCCAAACTGCAATTGTAGCTTTAGAAAGTAGATTCAAAATGTTTAATTCAAGTAGAACATGGTAAAATCTACTCTATATAAATCTACTCTACATTATAAACACATGAAACACCTTTTCCCATCATTTCATCCAAGCAACTAATGTTGCTTCACAAAATATATTGTAGATGCAAGTAAAGTAGTTAAAATATTTTTTTTTCTATGTAGAATAGTATATATTCTGACTCAAATATAAATGATTAAATATACTCTTCCTTTAGCCTGTTCAGTTCCACATGATTTCTGAGTGATGCTAACAAAAGTTTAAACATTTTTTTTGGTACCGATTCATTAAAACGGGCAGTTCAAAAGAACTGGTTCACATAAATGAATGCGTTCACAACTCTAACAGCGTTTCTGCTGGTTTACTGAGATTAAATTAAAACACTGTAATAATTCACAATGCTGCTTAGTTTTATATCAGCAGCCAAACCATTGTAAATATGTCTCATAAATATTTGATATGTTAAGTTTACTACACTATTTAAAAAGCACTTTGAGCTAGTACATGTATGAAAGCTACCGTGTGTGTGTGTTTGTGTGTGTGTGTGTGTGTGTGTGTGTGTGTGTTTGTGTGTAGTCAGCTGACACTGTTGTTTAACATCACAGATGATGGGGTGTTTTGTCTTGAGAGCAAACGGTTTATTATTTTTCAGATCGTTTGATGTGATGTGATGTGACGTGACGGTTTATGCGGCGGCTCTTCAGTGTCTTTTCATTTGTTGAATCTAATAAGTGATCAGAATAATGTTGTGTTTCTTGGTGTGTGTGTGTGTGTGTGTGTGTGTGTGTGTGTGTGTGTGTGTGTGTGTGTGTGTGCGCGCGCGTGCGTGTGTATGTGTGTGTCCGTGTGTGTGTGTGTGCTGTTGGCAGTCTCTCTCTGTTTTGACCTTGGTTTGTTGTGAGAGCCACAGGGCAGCTTTCTGTCTCTGATTTCGACAAACCCACGACCTTCATCTCTCGTCCAGAGCGCTGTCTCACTGTACGCTCCTCTTCAATGACGAACATCGGCCTTCAGGACGAGTGACCTGATGATGATGCGCTCTCGAGACGATCTTAACGCCTCCTGACCTCAGATCAGATGCATGAGGCCATTCAGGGCCTCTCGGAAAACTCTATAACACTTTCTTTAAAGGGGTGGTATAATACCATTTTCACATGTCTCCAAAGTGTGTGTGTGTGTGTGTGTGTGTGTGTGTGTGTGTGTGTGTGTGTGTGTGTGTGTGTGTGTGTGTGTGTGTGTGTGTGTGTGTGTGTGTGTGTGTGTGTGTGTGTGTGTGTGTGTGAAGTTTTACCTCAAAATACCCCACAGATATTTTTTAATAGCATGTTAAAATTGTCACTTTCTGAGGGTGAGCAAAAACACACTGTTTTGGTGTGTGTACCTTTAAATGCAAATGAACTGCTGCTCCCGGCACAGGGGGCGGAGCTTCTGTCCTTCTACCTCACACACACACACACACACTGAACATTTCAAAAACGTTTAGCCTTTTATGTTCAAACCGGAGTCAGACAATGATGGAGAGACTCATGAAGAAGTGACAACATGTAGAAGAACAGGACATTTCTGAATGGTTAGTTGATGAATTTATGAAGCTTATGTGTAGTTATCTTCTAGTCATTGATTAGCATATTCTATCTTGATAATCTGTAAATTGTGTTCAGGGGGCGGGGTTTATGTAAATTTTAGGGTTGGTGATGTCACTAACCCGGGAGGAATCTCGTGTAGTTCCTACCAGCCGTTTGTTGTAGTTCTTAAAAAGCAATTTCTTTAAAAGCAAATATCTCCCTTTGCTCTGAACTTTGAGTGTTGTAACTTTGCAGATGTTGTTTATGATCAAACAGCAACATTACACACTAACTACAGTTAGAAAACACAACATTACACACTAACTACAGTTAGAAAACACAACATTACACACTCACTACAGTTAGAAAACACAACATTACACACTAACTACAGTTCGAAAACACAACATTACACACTCACTACAGTTAGAAAACACAACATTACACACTAACTACAGTTAGAAAACACAACATTACACACTCACTACAGTTAGAAAACACAACATTACACACTCACTACAGTTAGAAAACACAACATTACACACTAACTACAGTTAGAAAACACAACATTACACACTAACTACAGTTAGAAAACACAACATTACACACTCACTACAGTTAGAAAACACAACATTACATACTCACTACAGTTAGAAAACACAACATTACACACTCACTACAGTTAGAAAAGTGAAATCATAATCAACCGCCCCTTTAAATATAATGTATATACTGTAGCAGCCCTGTGTGCAACAATAATTCATATTTAAAAGCACAGAAGAGCTTCCGGCATTCTGTACCCAACCAAACTTCCCATGATTCCCTGCACTGAGAAACAGCAACCCAACTTGTTTATCATAAAAAACAAACTGTACACAAACCGCCTGTTTCTGTCCAACACAACTATAACACTCTGTTAACAACCACTGGCTCAGTTTCATACGCGTTATTATAATCCATCCATCAAATATGTATGAAACGTTTCTTTTATCCTCACTGCATTCACTCCAGCAAACACGTCTCCTGTTACTCGTTCGGTCTTTGATTCGGCGCCGCAGGTCCACATTTAAGCAAATTATCTTTTGTGAGTTGAGAGAAATATAATCTCAAAAACAGGCCAATTAACCCCAAAATAAGCTTGAAGAAATTAGTATATTTACTGTAAAGAAGATGTTTTCGACATTCTCAATACTGTAAACATTCATATGTTTTTCTTATTCTCAAGAGCGATTCTCATTTGTAATTTATTTTGTTACAGTAATTAATTGCTAATAATTCTATTCTAATTAACATAAATCACATTGCAGCAAATATTAGCATGATGTTTATGGGGAGGGAAATTTGCTCAATTGTCATGAATATAATGTCTTAATGGATCTAAAACTGGCTGGATTTTTAGTGATGCTAAATGTAGATTATTTTACCCGAAGCACAGAGAGAGAGAGAGAGATGCGAGCTGAAGTGTGTTGTGAGATTCACCCGGATACTCAGGTGTGTGTGTGTGTGTGTGTGTGTGTAACGCGCCACTCAGGTCGATCGCTGCTGGTGAATGTCTGGATTAGATCCTGTATCCCAGAGTTCCTGGAGTTACACAGTCTTACTGCAGCATCCTCACCGATACTCCTACTGGACTGTGTGTGTCTGTGTGTCTCTCTCTGTGTGTGTGTGTGTGTGTGTGTGTGTGTGTGTGTGTGTGTGTGTGTGTGTGTGTGTGTGTGTGTGTATCTGTATGTGTGTGAGAGTGTATCTGTGTGTGTGTGTGTGTGTGAGAGAGAGAGAGAGAGAGAGAGAGTATCTGAGTGAGTGAGTGAGTGTGTGTGTGTGTGTGTTTATATGTGTGTGTGTTTGTGAGAGAGAGGGAGAAAGTGTTTGTGTGTGAGTGTATCTGTGTGTGTGTGTTTGTGAGAGAGAGGGAGAGAGAGAGAGAGAGAGAAAGTGTTTGTGTGTGAGTGTATCTGTGTGTGTGTGTGTGTGTGAGAGTGTATCTGTGTGTGTGTGTGAGAGAGAGAGAGAGTGTGTGTGTGTGAGTGTGTGAGAGTGTATCTGTGTGTGTGTGAGAGAGAGAGAGAGAGTGTGTGTGTGTGAGTGTGTGAGTGAGTGTGTGAGTGAGTGTGTGAGTGAGTGTGTGAGTGAGTGTGTGTGTGAGTGAGTGTGTGAGTGAGTGAGTGAGTGAGTGAGTGAGTGAGTGAGTGAGTGTGTGTGTGTGTGTGTGTGAGAGAAAGTGTGTGAGAGCGAGTGTGAGTGTGTGAGAGTATCTGTGTGTGTGAGTGAGTGTGTGTGTGAGAGCGAGCGAGTGTGTGTGTGTGTGAGAGAGCGAGAGAAAGTGTGTGAGAGTGAGTGTGTGTGTGTGTGTGTTGTTCCAACCTGAAAATGAAAACATACTATAAAATACTAAAACATTCTGTTGTAATGTTAACAGACTCTCTGCATTCCCCCGCACTCGCTGTGCCGGCTGCTCCTGTAGATCTGTCCCGCACAGAGAGCGTCAGCGAGACGGCTCCTGACTGACTTCCCTTAAATGGGATTTTACTTGATTGTCATTTTCTCTTCAGGTACGGTGCTGTTGATCTCTTTGGAGAGAGCAGACGCCATATACACTACACACCCGACTCCTCCAGCGGAATATAATATATGTGTAATGGACCCGCAGGAGCGAGACACACTCCTGATCTCACCTCTTCCAGCGCGTGTGGGAACGCAGAGAAATATTGGATTTTTATTAGAGTAGCAGTGAAATCTCTCCTCCTCTGTGGCCCTCGTGGACCGGCGCAGAGTAGATAGACTGAGATGGAGGGAGTGTGTGATGGAGGAGGCCCAGAGGAGTGTGTGGGATCGGCTCATCAATCTCTGTCAGCGAGGGAGAAACGGGCGCGAGCACCACCGGCCTTCTCACTGACTGACAGGAGCTGTCAATCATTCCTGCAGCTCCGCCCTCTTCTCATTCGCTGACACAGATGTGACAAAGTCCTCTAGATTTGTTAAGAGTCAAAGAAACACAAGAACTTGACTAACAGTGACATGACCTAGACAGAAATTATGAAAATTTTGAATGCGTGTATGAAACATTTTTGGATATAGACCATAGACTGTAAAATAAATATGGGCGTAGTGTGTGTGACGTCACCCGTGGTGTTTCTGAAGAGCGTTTTTGAAGCCCGAAGTGAAAATGTGGACGTGACGCTAACACACAGCAGACAAACGGCTAGTAGTGACATCAGCGGCAATCCACCTGTCACTCAAGTGGCCACGCCCTTAATTATGCAGAACTTTACGGCTTAATATAATTTAAACGGATGAGTTATAAACAATATTCACCCCCTCACAGGTTTCATGAAGGACAAAATTAGCTTTTTAGACCAAAACCACTTTTTGGACCAGACTGTAAACATGTTTTTTTTCTGCATTTTAACATGGAGGTTTATGGGATTGACTCTGTTCTGCAGCTCTAGTGGCCAGTGGATGAACTGCAGTTTAACTCACTTCCCTGTTGGATTCAATAGAGAGACTGGAAGGTTGCCGCTTGATAAAGACACAATATTTGGAGTGTCTTTTTAAAATATTTGTTGTTATATGCACGTTTTTATGTTGCTTACAATCATTGTTTATATTATGTACGTGAGAGATTAGTTTCGGTTTGTTTGAACTTTTGTAACATGCCTGTCCAAACTCTATGCTTTCTAGTTAGGGAGCTGACTAGACTTTGAGACACAGCCCATGTGTAGCACTACTAGCTAATAGTGTGTATGCGCATGACGTCACGTGACTGCGGTTACACACACTGAGTGGCATCATTGATTTTCAGTGTGAATGCTGTGAAAAACACACAAAACGCATCTAATCCGGGAAAGAGTTTAGAGATTGACTGTATAACTATATTTGAGAAGAAATCTGAGGTATATTTTTACAGACTCTGAAAGACACCGAACAGAGAAGTGAATGAATCCTGCGACTCACAGAATTTTGATTTGATTTATTCAACAATAATCATAAACTTATACAATCATGCCAGAGGCAGTTCATATACATTAGAATACAATTTGTTGAGGATAAAATACACAAAAAGCCTCAGGCTTATTTCCATTGTGGTCCTCTACTTGCATAAAATGAAACGAACAGTTCAGTGGGAATAAAATCAAAAACAAGCAACTCACACCTTACAAATTCATATGGGATCCTAATTGGAAAGCCATTTTTTAACTTCTCTTCTAAAGGGCCATGCCTCTTGTAATTGTTTTAAATTATCTGGCAATTCATTCCAAGCAACTGCACTCGAGTACAAAAACGAATTCTTCCCAACTACACTTTTAAACCGGTACAAATATATATTATTTATCCTTGCCCTAGTAGAAATACAATGAACATCTCTCACAAAAACATAGTAGTCATACAAGTATTTAGGGACAGTTCTCTGAATTATTTTGTACACCATCATAATTTTAATAAACATTACTCTTTTATCCACTTTTAAAATACCCAATTCCCTGAAATGGTTATTATTAAGTTGCATACGAGGATGCAACCCCAGAACGATTCTGCACAACCTGTTTTGAGCAGTCTGTAATTTATTTTTAACATGTTTTTTAGAGCCACTATACCAAAAAGTTACTGCATAATCGAAATGAGGTTGCACTAATGCACCAGCTAACATTGTCATTGTTTGTTTATCTAAATAAGAAACAACTGGATCCAGGCAGAGAAAGCTGGATTTACTGTTATCATTTAGTGTCAATATGCCCAATTTATGGGTAAAATCACACCCTATATATTGTACTGTTATATATTGTATTGACAACTCATCAATTACATATTTACCATTGTATATTCTGCATTATTGGATGTTTTTAAATAAACACTGACAAAAAACTACACAAGTTTTAGTGCTGGACGATATGATGATATATATAACACTGATATTAGTGATCACATGGATTTAGAGCGATATTGTGTTTATATAAAGCGTTCTGCGTGTCAATATCCATGATCACTGGATCTGTGGTGAGTGTAAGGAACACTATATCGAGTCCAACCTTCAGTTTAAACTGATAATCGTGTGTTTTACTGGCGTTTCCTCAGTTTCCTCTGTTAAATGCAGTCACTCAGCAGCTCTTCTGCCACTCCGTCCGGCTGAGGGACGTCACTGCATAACCTCTATAGGAGGAACCATCGAGCCGAGTGTGTATCTGATGTTTCTATCCCTCACAGAGAAATGAGTCTGAACCCATTTGTCTCCATGACACCGTTTTCCCATCATGAACCGATGATAAATGTGTAAATGACACTGGCGGCAGATAAGCAGGAAACGTCGTGTGGAAAATCCTCGGATCCACATGCTTTGAATGAGACTGGTGTAAGAAAGCCTGATGTACAACATTGAGAGTTGTGTAAAGTCAGTGTTAAGCTGTCTAATCGCATTAATATTCAGGGTGAAGCTCAAAACTCATTACAGCACCTGTGAAAGCGCTGGGCATCAGCATGTGCCGCCACACGGCCCTCGTCCCGATGCTTTATTCACGCCGGAAGTCAAATATGTACCCAGGAAAGCTTGAGGATGGTGAGGAGCGAATGCGGAATGAAAACACACACATCTGTATTCCGGCAGCTTCCACTGGACTCACAGAAGCTGAGAGGAGATGTTTGAGGAAAGATGGGCAGAACTGTTAAATATTACATCCTTAGGATGTCAGAATGAATAACTAACATCTAATGCCACGGTTGGAGAATGACCCTCGCTGGACCCGTGTGTGTGACAGCAGAGAAGCGTTGAAACTTCACTGATTACTGATAGGACTCATTTTGGTTTGGATGTGTACTAAATCCTTGCACTTTTCTATACTATACTATTTGACATGTAACAACAGGCGTGCGTGACTATTGGGCAACTCTTAAAGTGACAGCAGCCTAATATATTAAATGTAAATGTGTCCCACGTACTTTTAGGTTGCTGAGCATCTTTCCGATTTTACAACAGCTTTAAAGGTCACTCACACAATCATATTCATAATGCATTAATGCTTTAGTTTAGTTTAAACTCTGTTGTCCAAGTGCTTCTGCACTGATGCCGAACTCATTCATTTGATGCGACGTTTGGTTTGTGCCCATTACAAAGAAAAAGTATTTAAATCACTTGATTATTTAAAGTCCTCCTGTAGTCAATAAATGTATCGCTTAAGACTCATCTTTGATCCCCAAAATGACATATTTAAATGTTTTTTTTTTTTGCCGTACCAAATTTTTTTTTATACACACATAAATTATCATTATTTCACTTTTTATAAATGTTTCCTGACATTTATGTTCCTGATTTCAACGCCGGGGAAATACATAAAGCAAATTTGCCTGTGAACGCTTTATATAAACACAATATAGCTCTAAATCCATGCGATCACTAAAATTATTTTACCACAGGGGGACTTTAAAAGCAATTACTAGTGCAAATTTACAAAGGGATTATGTAATAAAAACATTTTGTGTTTTAATTGTCAGAAAAACAATTTGTTGATTTATTTGTTTGATATTTTGAACATATTGACCCCACACAGATCCATGTGCGATTTAAGAATCTATTTTCAGCTATTTTTGAGTTGTATTTAAAACAATTCCATTTTTGCGGCAATTTTTTTAAGCAAAAACATTTTCACAGTACTAAAAAATATCTTTATCATAAACAGAAATACTTAACTAATTGACAATTGAAATGTAAATTTATTTTGTTGTTGATTGATTTTCATTATTTTTTTAAATCTTACTCCAATTTTGACTCCAATCATCATATTATACTGATTTCTGAAGGATCATGTGACACTGAAGACTGGAGTAATGAAGCTTTGATCACAGGAATAAATTACACTTTACTGTATATTCACATAGAAAACAGCAGATTTACATTATAATAATATTTCACTATTTTGAATCAAATAAATGCATAATTTTTGAGCAATACTATAGTTTCCTGGATGATGCGCTCGGCCGTTTGCATTCTCATGATTCTGTGTTTCTCTCGCAGATCTCAGGAAAACCTTCGACCAGGAGCCTCTGGGAAAGGAAGTGTCCCTCGAACAGGAAGTGCTTCTCCAGTGCCGCCCGCCAGAAGGAGTTCCTGCTGCTGAGGTACGGGTTTATTCATATTGACCCCACACATAGACTGTAAAAAAAAGATGGACGACGCCCCTTCACTCTCTTCCATTGGAGAAAAGTAGCGATGTGACAGTGAGGATATTTTCCCACCGGTTAATCCATGTGTAACGTGGGGGTTTTAAATCGCTAATTAAAATGTGTGCGTCCGTATGGGCATTCATGATGATGCGGAGCAGAGCGAGCGTGTTTCCATAGTAATGAACTGAAAACGCTCTGTTCTGCTCGCTCCGCGTCCGTGGACACGTGCAGCCGTGCGCATTTTAGTTTCGCTTTTAAATTAGCGCCAATTCTGGGGTGGATTGCTTGAATGGTGGTTTCATTAGCCTATTATTCTTCTTTTTACATTTCGCTTTGACACCAAATATTCCTCCATCATCTTCAGCTCCTCACTCTCGTGATGAATGAAATCTGACTCCTGCTGCGACTCTTGTTCAGCTCACGATTTATTAAGCAGACACGGTCAGTTTTTAACTGTAGTGTTGTGGGCGCTGATTTGTCTTTTGATTCATCTTGCGCTGATTTGTGACGTGATTCTGATTTCTGCACTGAACGTGATCACAGTGGACTCACGATATCAAGGCCACACACACACACACACACACACACACACACACACACACACACACACACACACACACACTCTCTCTCTCTCTCTCTCTCTCTCTCTCTCTCTCTCTCTCTCTCTCTCTCTCTCTCTCTCTCTCTCTCTCTCTCTCTCTCTCTCTCTCTCTCTCTCAGGAACCGTTAGTACAGTTTACTGCAGAATAACTCACTATGTCAGTGTGAAATAAACAGTTATGGACATGTAGAAATTAAAGCTGAAGCTCCGATCTCCTTCCGAAAATCCCCCAAAAAGTCTGTTGGTTCCTCAATGATACTTCGTTTAGAGGAGCTGTCAATAATGACGTCACATTCCCATTTTTATAGCATCAAATGTGACCCTGGACCACAAAACCAGTCACATGGGACCATTTTATGAAATTGAGAGCCTAATAAATAATCTCTCCATTGATGTGTGGTTTGTTAGGATAGGACAATATTTGGTCGAGACACAACTATTGAAAATCTGGAATCTGAGGAGCAAAAAAATGTAAACATTGAGAAAATCTCCTTTAAAGTTGTGCATTTATGTTCACGATTGTGCTGCATTCACTCACAAAAATACATGTTTTATATATTTACGGTAGGAAATTTACTAAATATCTTCATGGAACATGATCTTAATATCCTCATGATTTTTGGCATAAAAGAAAAATGGATAATTTTGACCCATACAATGTATAGTTGACTATTGCCACAGATATACCCGTGCGGCTCCTGACTGGGTTTGGGATCCAGGGTCACATATAACTAAGGGTCAAAAATGAACACTTAAACTTCAGCGTGATAAAAACGTCAGAAAACATCTTCGGAATAATGTATTTGAAGTGTGATTTGATTGTTTAGTTTATGGTTTATGACCTATACTGGGACCAATACTGTGTGCGATCGAGACGCTTTGGCTTCACTTTTCGGCACACTTGATCTCCACACACCAGCACTCTCCTGATGAGTTTTATATCCAATTAGAGATTAACGTTTGTTACAGGGGCCAGAGCAAAGGTAAACTCCTGGCCGACTGATGTGAAGATAACTCAATCACCTCGACTAAATGTCAGACTTCGTTCAGAAACATTTACCTCAGCGGCCACCTGTTAATTCCTATTTAGCTACACGGGACATATTGATCCGGGCATCGATCTCAGCCGGAGTGGCCTGTCAGACAAACTCGTCCTAAAGTTTTAGCTAAACAGGATTAATAGATGGCAGCTGTAAAGGGTTTTTTCAAAGCATGCAGTCCTTTTTCCCTTTAAATCGTCCATCTTTACAATAACAAAGAGTAGGATGCAACAATCTGATGCAAATCCGCAAGCGAAACCTCCTCCAGGCAGGCTTAACAACTCAATGGACAGATTTCGGAGGAGGGTTTAACGGGAACGCCTCGGGCTGTGTTTTCCCCGCTCTCTTAATCATCTTAACACGTGTAATGACGACCACCATTAACTTCAGGCTATCTTTAGCTCGCTCGCTGAGGGCGTGGGCATGTTAGATAACACCCCGGATGTTTGCTGGAGAATGGGATGTTGTGTTACGGATGCGCACGATGTCAAAAAAGCTTTTATTGGGGGAAATTGCAGGATTGCTGGGATATTGTAGAGAAGTTTGGTCGTGTGCAGATAGCGTGTTTCATTCAGCGCTGCTGCTTTATGGACTCAGGTTTGATGTTTCTCGAAGGCTATCAGATGCTTCTGAAAGATCACAGAATTAACAGGAGTTTATTTCCTGTTTGGCTGAAGAAAAAAGGAGACCGATGTATATGTGCGAGTTATGAATGCACTCTGAAATTAGATGTATGGATGCATATGGGTTTAAAAAGACAATTCATATTCAGTAATATTATCTGTTGAACTCTATCAGATGAGAACTGAATTGAGCTAAATACTGAAATGAACTTTGCAACATTTACAATTTACTCTATTGGACTGAATTAAATCATCATTGAACCTCGGTTAATATCGTAAACCGAAACTGCTCAGATCATTTGTGTTCACTGAAATACAGCTAAAATAAAATATAAATATTAGTTAGAAAAAATGTAACTAGAAAATTTGAAATGTTGCCTAATAAAGTGATATAGGTTTAAGTTGAAGTACTAATATGATTGACTGGAAATAAAAACTAAAACTGAAATAAAAATAAATTAAGTCTAAATAGCAATATATATATAAACATAAAATGGCAAAAGCACATAATAAAATAACTTTAACATAAAGCTAATATTAAAACTAAAATTAACATATAAATATAAAAATAAAAGCTAATTCAAAATATTAATAACTATAATAATGAGCTGACTAATGACACTATTGTCTTTTGTAGAGCTGCTTATTGATGAATTTAATTTGTTTCATAATTGATGAATTTTGCAACTTATTGTCCTGATTATTACTGAAACTCTCTATTGTATAAAGGGCTTTACACTCTTGAAAATAAAGTTTTCTTTCACAGCGATTCCATCATCAGTTCTTCAAAGAACCATTTTTTTTAATAATCTAAAGAACCTTTTGTGGAATCAATGGACATTATTTATTTACCTTTATTTTACCAGGAAATAATCCAATTTCAAAATCTCTTTTTCAAGGGAGTCCTGGCCAAGACAGCAGAATAGTAGTTACATATATAAAAAAAAAAAAAATATATATATATATATATATATATACACAGACATTTGACAGAAAAAGGCATTTTAACATCATTGCATGCATTTAGTAATCAAATCGTCCTTTATCCTAATTTTAAACTGTGTCATTGTCGGTAAATAGTCAAATTTTTGCTGATTCTACAATTTATATCAGGAAAAATGTGCAAAAACTTTAAAGGCACTTTCACCGAAGACAGTTCGCGTCCGTGGGATATCATAGATGCCAAACCAACACTCATACAAGCTACAATGATGAATACTAAAATTATAATACTTACAAATCTTAGTGCTGCGTGATCTACTGAATCCAGCATTTAAAAGAAGATTGATTTGCACAGATCTTAAAGGTTCTTCATGGAACCATCGATGCCAATAAAGAAGCGTTATTTTTAGGAGTGTAGAAATAAATGTGACGTGGATATATGATGTTATCGGCCTTCTGAATGAGTGTCTGGTTGAGCATCACACTTCTTTATCAGCTGGATTTGAAGTAAAAATCTCTTTGAATGACATTCTAGCGACACTTAACCAAACATGAGTGAAACCAAAGAGCATTCTGGGTCAGATCAGAGCGGTCTCTCCGGGGAGCGTGTTGATTGGCTGAGAGCGTTCCCTTTGATTCGGCTCTGAAAGGAGCCGCGCTTGACCTGGAAAAGCCCATTTAAGCGAGCAGAAGTTCATTGCAGGTGGAAATGCTGACAGAACAAATGGGCCGCAATCAGAAGGGAGCGATTTCTTCTCTTAGAAGAGGACGGGCTGGATCGGCACACAACAGCCCACTTTGGCAGCGCAGAGATCTCGCATTAAAAGCAATTTGTGTTGGGAAAAGCTGAACATCACAGATGGCGCCGCTTCGTTGCACTTGGCATATTTTGCTGAAGTTATTTTCTGTCTTCCATCAATTGTTATGTTTTTCAACTCAAACATGATTAGATCTGAGCTGATGCCGCCATATATCATTACATCTCTCCTCTTTTCCTTCTGCATCTATTGCGTCAGCACTTGTATTGATATTAGTGAGTGCATTCATATGATAATCTGCATCACATTTCAAGTATTCTTATTTTTTGTGAGTTTATATTTCTCTACATTGTAAAAAAAAAATGCATTTTCAAAGTTGTAAATGATACAATAAGGTTCATTTGTTCTACAGCATTTCCTAATCTTAGACCTCAGCATTTACTAATGCATTTTTAAGATCTGCCAACATACACTGTGAACTAACATGAACATTTTTATTAACTTACATTACATTTTTACAGCATTTATTAACCTTTGTTAAATGCATTAGCTTATGTCAACAGCTCAGGAGTTGCTGAACACACGATTTCACTCTTTCTACTTCAAAATTGCATGTTTAGTTCAGACGTTTCTTTGTAATTAACTGTGAAAATGGTTGAAAATATGAGTTTTTTCAGTGTGGAAAGCTAATCTCAGTAATTTCAGCATGTCTCTTTAGGGTTATAGGCAGGGGTGCACATAGCTTGTTCAGTGAGTTACTCAGGTGAGTACCAGGAGATGGTGTTTGGTACTCACCCCATATGTAGCGTGGCCACAGCTGTCAATCATGACGTCACATTCACGTTTTTACAGCATAAAATAACTAACTAAAACCAAACTCATTAAAAAAACGAACACTTAAATTTACATCAGCCTGAAAAAAACGACCTAACATGATAGAAAACACCTTTGGGAAAAATTTATTTGAAGTGTTATTTGTTGAGATATATTTATTTGTATAAATTAAATATAATTAATCCTTATCAAAGATATTAAAAAGCTGTGAATTTTCTCTTTTTATGTTGTTTGATCAATATTAAGTGTACAGAAGGCATTAGGTTTATTGCGCACTGTCACTTTAAGAGTGTGCAGATCCAATTGCACTGATGCACTGTACGTTCTGTAGAGACATAACCGGCTGTGTTTACGCGAATACTCTCCAGAACGGACATTTAGACATAATGTTGTGTGTGTTTGTCCATTCAGACACGAAAGAGAGCTCGATTCAGTCCTTGCGCGCAGCGCGCTGTCTATGTGCAGGGCTGTACGCTTCGGGTCGTGTGTGTGTGTGTGTGTGTGTGTGTGTGTGTGTGTGTGTGTGTTCGCACAGAAAAACATACCGAATAAAGCTCTCTTTCGCGTTGTCACTCTTATTCAGATCTATCCATATGTCTGCTCTTCTCTTCTCTTTCCATTTACCATTTATAAAGCAGCAAATAAAGTGTCGGATAGAAGTAGGCAGAAGGGGCTCAGAGTGCGTTCGAAGGCTATATTCAAGACATAAACGCAACAACAAGATCCAAATAGAGGCAAAAGCATAACGGTCACAGTCAAAACATGACCCACCGCATCATATCCTAATGGAGACGGAGGCTGGGACTCACAATATCAGGAGCAACAGTTCATGCAGAGCTGGGTCTCTATTCACTTCTATAATCGCTATTACAAAGCAAACGGACTACGCGAGTATAAAGTTGTATTTATTAGCAGCGTGTGCTAGCGTATCAACAATTAGTGTAGAGAACCGAAATCATAAACCAGCATAAAACTGTCTAACTAGTGTAACTCACAGTACGGTTAAAACACAAAAGTGTGTTGTTGATCTCGAGGGGTTTCGCTGACTGAGGACACACACAGTTTAATCCAAAGACGACACTTGTCAGGATTTGACTTCGGTTTTGGGAAGGGAAAAAGCGGACACCTCCTCCAGCCTCTCTGGGAAACGCGTATCTGTGCTACTAACGCCCCAGTTACAACGGTTAACCATATTTCTGATAAAACTACGACGGTGATAGCCTGCCGAGACCAAAAATAAGAGACGCCTGTGTTAAAGTCAATGGAGCGCTGTGAAGAAGTGTCGGACCGCTGTGGAGCTCGTTCTTGGCTGCGCTGTGATTGGTCAATCTACATTCTAGGGCGTGGCTTAGCCAAAGGCGAATTCACACGTGCGCATCTTCCACAAACGCAAATCAGTTCTGACTGGATCACTTCCCCAGTCGTCCCTCCCTAACATTTCCGTCTAGTTTTTATTCGTTGACGAAAATATCAATACATTTAGTGGTCGTCATTTAAAACGGGTTTTTATGTAGTTATCGTCTCGTTTTCGTCTGTGAAAAAATGAAATTAACACTGCCTAGGTTGCATTTTGGCGACAGTTACCCTTAAAGTACGCAAAGGCGCGCAGTAACACAAGTTATTACGCATTCCTGATCCACACACAAGTTATTACGCATTCCTGATCTTTTCCTGCGTACCAGTGATGTGCACCCCTGTCTATAGACTCCTAGAAACATGTACCAGTGTGTCCGAACGTGTCGATCGCATCGCTCGGATGGATCAAAGCTCTTCCCCGTCTCTCTGTGTTGTGCGGAGGAAGGATTCGGGCACGTAATGAGAAGAATAACAAGTCAGGAATGAAATTACATGGATCACACAATGCAATAAGAGCTCCTTCTCTTCTGGAGAGTGTAAATATGACGCTCACCGCGAGCCTCGGGTCTGCTGTTAATGACATAAAATAACCAACCGGCCTTCTGGGTAATTACATCCAGAGAGAGAGAGAGCGTACGTGCAAGTAAAATAACACAATTCAATTTATTTCAGTCACTTTTGTGATTAAAAACCTGCTGTAGTATCAGTGTGTGAACAGTGGCTCCTGGAAGTGCACTCGTGATGCGGAGCCGGAGATAACGTCTGCAGGAGGACGTCTGCTTCTGTAGAGACACGAGTGCGGTTTATCTCTCTTCTCAGGGAAAGTTTAATGGCAGAATTCCCAGTGAAGAACCACACTAATCCTGAGATCTGGTGGTAAAGCTCAGCCTGGACGTCCACTCCCATGATGCATTGCAGATGCTTTTAGTCTTGTATAATTCTATATAACTTTCATTCAAAAGTTTGGGGTCAGGAAGATTTTGTAATGTTTTTGACAGAGTCTCTTCTGCTCACCGAGGCGGTATTTATTTGATCAAATACAGTAAAAATTTAGAAATATTATAATAATGTATAACAGCTGTGAATATGATTTAAGTCAAAATTTTCGGCATCATTGCTCCAGTCTAGTGTCACATGATCCTTCAGAAATCAGTGTAATATGATGATCTGATGATCAAGAAACATTTCTCATTATTATCAATGTTGAAAACAAATCATATTTTTGTGGAAACCATTTTTTTTTTTTTTTTGATGATGAATAGAAAGTTCAAAAGAACAGCATTTATTTTGAAATAGTCTTTAGTGACATTATAAATTGACTGTCACTTTTGATCAATTTAATGTGTGCTATTCTGAATAAAAGTTAATCATTTCCAAAATAATCCCCAAACCATTGAACTATAGTGTAGCCTATATATATATATGTATATTTTCTTTATGCTGTGAGTCAGTAGGCCTAGTTGTGTATATTGTATGATCGTTCATGATCTGCATTCATCATTGAAGACATGAGTGGAGATTTGTTGTGATTCATCTCAGATCTGGTTAGTTTATTAAATCCCTGCGGACTGAATGAATGTTAAAATGCTCTAGAGAAGTGGGCGGGCGCTGTCACACACTCTTCAGGAGCGGCGTGAGCGGTGGGCTGTTCTGGGAGGTGTGTGTGTGTGTGTGTGTGTGTGTGTGTGCTTGCTTGCTGCGTGAGGAGGAAGTATGCGTGTGTGTGTATTTGCTGCGTGAGGATGAAGTGTGTGTGTGTGTGTGTGTTTGCTGCGTGAGGATGAAGTGTGTGTGTTTGCTGCGTGAGGATGAAGTGTGTGTGTGTGTGTGTGTGTGTTTGTGTTTGCTGCGTGAGGAGGAAGTGTGTGTGTTTGCTGCGTGAGGAGGAAGTGTGTGGGTGTGTGTGTTTGTGTGTGTGTTTGCTGCGTGAGGAGGAAGTGTGTGTGTGTGTGTGTTTGTGTGTGTGTTTGCTGCGTGAGGAGGAAGTGTGTGTGTGTGTGTGTGTGTGTGTTTGCTGCGTGAGGAGGAAGTGTGTGTGTGTGTTTGCTGCGTGAGGAGGAAGTGTGTGTGTGTGTGTTTGCTGCATGAGTAGAAAGTGTGTGTGTGTGTGTGTGTGTGTGTGTTTGCTGCGTGAGGAGAAGTGTGTGTGTGTGTGTGTTTGTGTTTGCTGCGTGAGGAGGAAGTGTGTGTGTTTGCTGCGTGAGGAGGAAGTGTGTGTGTGTGTGTGTGTTTGCTGCGTGAGGATGAAGTGTGTGTGTTTGCTGCGTGAGGATGAAGTGTGTGTGTGTGTGTGTGTGTTTGTGTTTGCTGCGTGAGGAGGAAGTGTGTGTGTTTG